>NW_026623562.1:600195-697961 GCF_030028575.1 Malurus melanocephalus
GACATTATTTTGTGATCAGTAATCAGTGATCTTTGCTGTGAGAATTTTTCATGGACATTTTAAAAGCAATATTGTTTTTCCAAACAGTGGAAATCTGAATAGTAATTGAGATGTGTATCTTATTTCCTTCCAGATTTAATCTCTATCAGTGAATATAGTAAATACAACTGATACTGCAAAAGCTATAATCATAGGACTTAGTAAGAACTGCTTTAGATTCTGTCCTGGTAACCTTAGGAGATTATTTCAGCGTCTGAAAAACAAAATTAGACGTACAAAGATATTCCAGATGTTGTCTATTTTTGTATAAATGGAAATCACAATTAAATTTAGCAGTATTTATTAACCATCAACACCTGCAATTAAGAAACTGATGACTCCTTCTATGTTTTAAAATAATAAAGCACAATGAAAGTGCAGAAAAAGAAAGTTCTTAGCGTACTGTTATTAACAACTCTTGAGATGGAATTCTAACTTTTCATCATAGACTGTCAATCCACTAATAGAAACTAAAAAAATCCTAGTAGACAATGTTCACATTTTTATGATTTTTCTCTCACCTTCCAGATGTCATTGCCATATGAAAAAAAATGTTAGTCTTTAAATCAATCTTAGAATTTCTGGAACAATTAAACATAGTACTACCTTTTTATTAATTTGCAATACCTATTTTTTTATGTCTACAATATGAAATATATAGAATAACATAACACTATCAATTCCTCTACTAATTTAAAAAAGACACCATACAACTCTCCTTTCTTTCTTCTTTTTCTCTTAATAATTAGATAATTAGACAGAGTGGCAACCAGAATTATGATTTGTTTGGAAGCTTGAGTCTCCTGGAGAAAAAGTGCAYGAATTAATACTAGATAGCTAAAGCTGGAAGCTAAGTTTAAATCTACCTCCTCCTTTTATTTATTTTTTTTTTTTGAGTGGTATCAGTTGAATCTCTCAGTTAAGATTGACTGCATCATTCTATCAGGTAGTCACCCAGGGCTTAATCCTTACTGAGTCATTTTACAATCTGTCTCTTGGCCAAGATAGCAATTCAGTTCACACCCAGATGGCCAGCACACTGAAAATCATTTGAAAGGTGAATTTCAGAGTTTAAGAAGTGAGGAATAAGGCAAAATCCCTAACACATACTGGTTTTAAAGAAAAGTCTCTTCATGCGGCCCATTTGTAATACAGAACCTGTGAATTCTCTGGCCTGTGCGTCTGTTTTTCTGTACATGTGCATGGTTATTTGAGCCAACATGTAAATGATAGATCATTTGTTTAGTGATGCAGTAATGTTAATATGTACCACAGAAAATGCGATAATAAATAAAACCAA
Organism: Malurus melanocephalus; assembly: GCF_030028575.1. Classification (NCBI taxonomy): domain Eukaryota; kingdom Metazoa; phylum Chordata; class Aves; order Passeriformes; family Maluridae; genus Malurus; species Malurus melanocephalus. Next base: position 601,535 of record NW_026623562.1, read on the forward strand.
AATGCCACTGGTCTAATTTTTAAAGAAAAAATACCCAGAAGTACCTAGGCATATTTCTGATGCAGAGATTGCAAATCAGCTAATTTGATATAAGAGATAAATTCTGATTAGCTAACCAGTGAAAAAAAAAAAAAAAAAAAAAAAAAAAGCCCTTTCCAGAAAATGGACTCTATTCTATCTCACTTTGAACTGGAGAGTAAACTGGCATAGTGTACTGCATGTAAAAGCCATTTAGGTACAATCAAAAGTCATTTTCATCAGCACAGATGCCCTGAATTGACCACTATAATGTGGTAGATTAAATGGATCTTGGAATTAATCACATATGAAATAAGTTCTCTTGAATGGTGGAATCATATGGGACCTCCACCTGCTGAGATATTATCAATGCGCTATTCAAACTGCTTTCTAAAATGCTGAAAATAAGTCTTTGTCTTGTAACATTTTTCATTCACAATTTGATGAATGCAGGTAAATATGGCAAAGAATACTAACTGTATGCAATTAATTATTTAAAAAGTAAAATAACATTGACATAGCAGTGTCTGTCCAGTCAAAAGGAAGAGGTTTTAGTTGTTTCTAATCTTGACGATGAAGGATTTGATTCTATAACATTGGACAAACAAAAAGAACAGAAGAAAGAACTATCAGAAAGAACTGGTAAGTACTGTCATGTTTTCCTTGCTGCTCTTCTCAAACTGCAAAATCTATTCAAGCTGGGGGACTGGAAAGTAAATGTCATGTTTGCAAAACAAAAGCGGAAAACATCCCCAGAATCATAGGGCATGTGAATAAATTTAAATCTATTTGAAAAATCTATAGTGAGCTAATGTCATTTCCAAGGTGCATTGAAGAAACATAGCAGTATGGTAAAGTGTCACTATGTGAGTCAATACAGAATCCATGACCACTGATCATTGGGGGCAATGGTATGGAGGACACACTAAAAAACAGGACCTTGGGTACACAGAATTTATTTTAAAAAACTAAGTATAAAAGGGAACAATGCAATCATAATTTTAAAAGTAGTCTCTGTCAAAATAAGATTCTGTATGTACTAAATATAAACACATAGAAGAATATTGTATTGTTTGCTTTGCATATTCAGGATCTCTACAGAAATTAACCTAAATGGCACACATGAATGTTGCAAATTCTTTGCCACCTCTCCTTTTTTCATGAGGCCACTATCATATCTATCACAACAGATGTGCAGTGACACCCCACAACATTTTCAGAAGTTTCAAGAAGTTTCCTCTTCCCCGTAGGTTTCCTGAGTTAACACCTTTAATCTTAATCAATCCTTTGTAATTTTTTTTTTCCTGAAAGAATAAGAATAGATCCAAAGTGATTTTTAGGCTTCCTCTAAGTCTTTGGAAACTGTCCATTGCCTGTGTTGGGAAAACACTACCACCAGGGAATCTGACCTGATGCCAAATAGAAAATTTCTAGAGAATGGAATTGATTGTCAAAACCATAAAAGAGGACAATGGCTGAGACAACCATATGGCAAGGACTTGAAGTCCTCTCTCTCTCCTTAAAGAAGACCAAACACCTCAACTGAGTACCACCCCAGTCTTCCCTATTTATTTATACAGTGTGTAATAGTTCTAGCATGAATAGAATGAGAAAGGCCATCCCTCAAATAATAGAGAATAGTGGTTTAAGGGATTCCCAGTAGGTTTAGATTCCTGATTTCATCTGCTGCAATAAGATTTGGAATATATGTCATCAAAGTTATTCAGAAAGGAAAAGCACCAGTCTTTGAGATACTGACCATGAAACACAATATAAAATCTAGTGCAATGTTCTAGACCAACACTTGACCTAGCCTGAAGTTCTGCTTCCATTATTGAACATTAATTGGGCAGTTTATAAAATTACTTTTTCCTGATAACTGTGTTAGTTTACAGCAATTTATTGGCCAGGGTCTCCCTAGCAAGAAATGTTTTCTGTGGGCAAACTTTTAGCATTTCATCTACATCTTTAAAGTTGCAAAGTTTTTATTTTATTATAATGGAAAAAAATCTRACGTATAAAGGAGGAATAAATTTCTAAAATCATGTTTGAACAAGGTTGAGGCTTTCACATTTGGGAGGTGYTGGCATCAACATAGCTGGCAACTAGATTCAAAGCTAAATTTAAGAAGCATATATAATGTCCTAGTGTTCCATGAATATTTACAGGAGCAAAGCTCACCTCTTCCAGCTCTACAACTGCTGTCATCTTAGTGAGGGAATGCTGTCTGAATTTTCTTCTTCATTGTAAGTAAAAATCCCTCCCTACAGTGGAAGAGGACACAATCTAATTGTTTTTGTAATACTGCCTTTTATTAACCTTTTCTATGATTGAGAATGAGTAAGACCTATATACCTAAAACTACATTACTTAACCTTATGTTGGCACTTCTTTCAAGAACAGAGATTTCACTACCACAATTAACTTCCAGTAGGAAACCCAAGGATATTAATATACACAAAGGCAAACCCTTACTTTACAATCAGAACATTATCATTTTATCAGGATAAATTAAAATAAAATAGCATTGTGCAAATTAATTTTATATTCTACTGGTAACTTGGAAATCACCATAAAGCTTTGAACAATGCTAGATCAGATAAGAAAAGATTACCTGAACCACCGAGGGAAATCACATATTTTAAGAGACTTGGCTTTAATCAACTAATTCAAAGTTAGATTTTTTTTTTAAACCTTGTTTTCTTTTCAATCAAATAAGCTTAGCAAGGAGAAAAGTACTATTCCACTTAATGACTGAGTACACAGCGTAAATGTGATAGAAACAGAATGAGTCTATAGATTGTAAAAAAACTGTATTTCAAAGAATGCTTTCAATATCACCACTAAAATGGTTAGATTTAAACTTTTTTTTTTCCAATTCAGAGGTTTTATTTTCCTCTAGATGTTCATAACACACTAATTCCAAAGTACCAGAAAAAAAATTCAGATTTTCATGTGATTGTGACTTGTTGATTTAGCTGTTTAAAATGAAAACTCTGAAGGTTTTCTTGCAGTTAGGAGGTTTGCAACGCTTTTTTCCCCTTARATGTATTCTCCAGTGTCTAACTGGGATTAATCTCCTGATGCCTATTTTCTGTCTAACAGGGCACTCAGAGGTTATATGTGTTCTTTTTTTTCCTGGAGCTTGTAAGAACATAAGTATTTTTGAGAACTCTAGCCCGTGTCAAATTTAGTTGAAGTACTCGTGTTTCAAAGTTATTGAGGATGTGGGAGAGAAGCGGAGAGAAATCCACAAGTGCATGATGTGACTGTAAGAATATGTCCACAGAAAACCAGTAGAAAACTTTAAACAAATATATAGTCCCACTGTCCATTTTTGGATTGATAGAATTCAGCTTTATCAATAAAATCATAATTTAAAAAAGGCAAATACAACTCTGCTGACAACTCCCCTTATGGAAGAATTCAGCTAATCTGGAGCTGGCACACCCTGCCCATTCACCCCCGTCTTCCTGGGATCACACACAGTACGTCAGACATTTCTTGGCAGGGTATTTTGATAATCCTGAACAGACCAAATCTTTGGAGCACTTCCAGGCAAACGTGTTCTGAAATAGCCTCCTTCTAACCTGTTTCCAGAAATCACAAGAACATTGGAAATGCAACCATGGAATTGGCTCCATGTCTTCAAGTAACCAGGTTCTGGTTACCCTGAACAGCAGAACTCTACCCTGAATGCCTAGAGATATATAACACTGATATAATCTGACATATTTTCATTTTGGATACATTACTTTTTAGTTAAAAGAACTGATACTTTCTTCTGCTTTTCAACATTTAATATATTTTAGTATTGCATTTCAAAGTATTTGAAGTAAAATATTTTGTTGGTTTACTTTTAAAAAGTCATCTCTTAAATAAATTATTAAACATAAGATAATTAGTTTAAAGTTATTTCTTATGCATTATCTAGACAGGTGTAATGAAAGGATTGCAGATTACCACTTTATTGTATTCTATATTTTGCACTACATCTTTATATTGATATGATGACCTCATTGCAAAAAAAAAAACTTTCTGGTTGCTAACAATTAATCTCCTTACTTGCATGGTAAAATGAAATAGAGGCTTCAGTAATAATTTTGTACCTGGTCCTCATACAAGGCATGATTTGGTAGTGCACCGTTAACAGCATCTACAGGAGTGCCAGAATCTAGTAACAAATTGTTATGATTGATGCAAAATAAAGTTAAAAGAACAATAACACTCCAAAGTTTTGCTTCAACCAAATAAACGTGCTACATTACAAAGAATCTGCATAAGTGAAATTAGAAATGGAAGTTGTTCCCTTTCCTGTTTCAATTTTTCTTTCATTCTGTCTGTATTTCTAATATAAAAATCAAGTGATATAATATGTAATTTCTCTTTTCTGTGCAGGTCTATCTTTTATTTACCATGCATTATAGTAGGCAAATCATCACTTATTTTCTCATTGAACTATCATCCATAAGAATAATTTAAAACCAGCTAATAAACATTATGGTTTGTTAGAACTGCTACTGATTAAATCTTAAGAGTCTAAAACGTACAAATATAAACAGAATATAATTAGAGCTATTTAAAGAATCCATTTTTAACTTAGATTAACCATACTTTCCATTTGCTAGGGATAAACACTCATAAATGAAACCCATTGCTGAACAAGAAGCAATTACTTCAGTTTAAAATATTAATACATATTGCCTTTTAAAAAGTCTAGGAAAATCATTTATGTACTGTACGATACAAACTCAATACAAACTGAGAATGAAAATGGGATGGCATTCTGAATCCTAAGTGAGCTGCAACCATCCTTGAGCTACAATTTGTTCATGTCCATTTATAAGTCCATTAAACTATTTTCTCCAGTTAGTATTGTTCTCAAAATAATTATAAAATACATATAAAGGGTATTGTATTTTTAAGCTAATTAACCTCCCCAAATTTGTCAACTAGCTCTTTTGCAACAGCCCTTATTAATATCTGAGACATGCTGATAATGCAAACTAATTACTGATGTGTAGCATACTGATTCTAGATCTGGTAGGCTCTCAAATTTATTCCTGATTGCTGGTCTAGAAATGTACAAATACATGCATATACATCTATACATATATGTATATGCATAGAAATATGCACCAGAACTAACAGGTATATGTTGACATGTAATAACTACTTGATTATAAGACACTTCTAAGYTCTAGAGAGAGTTGAATTCAGGAAAATTATTTCCACTGATGCGAAGATTTTCTTCTGCTTAGACTATTATTGGGTTCTTTCTAAGCATGGTACTATAAATTGCATGTAAAGGTCTAATTTTGAGCTATATCATGCCCTCTTATTTCTACTCATCGATGCACTGAGGAAGTATTAAGTGTTTTGCTTTCTTAACAGTCATAGAGAACCCTTTCCTAGAAAGGGGAAAAACCGTGGCTCTGACAGTGCCACAAACCAATCTTTTATTATCATGTGGTGTTGTGCCCAAGTTGGGATCTTCCCTCTTCAGCCTCAGAACAACATTTGTCCTGTTTAATGTTTATTCTTACCTCTCTGTATTTGTAGAATAAGATTATGGATAATAAGAATAAGATTATGGATATTTTAGACCAGATTTTTTGTTTATTTTTCTGATAAACTGTCAACTCATACACTGTCTTTCTTGTAATGAAGGGCCCAGAACTGGTATAAAAAGTTTAACAAATTATATTTCTAATCTCTTTGAAGTGGTATTTTTATGTTTATATTTAATTGTATGTTAAAAGGCAATTAGCAACTGAGCAAAGTGAATAATTAATTATGTGCAATTAGAGTGGAACTGTAGACAAATAGTACCATATTACTGGCAAATTTCAATGATGTGATAAATGATGGCAATTATAGGCAAAGTAATAATGATTTTCAATCAAAGAATATAAATGAGAATATGTTTTGTATTCACAACAATAAAAGATCAATCTGTTCTCCTATGTTTAAACTGGCTGCAATTCATACACATGCAAATCATTATTATGACTCTTTTGATAAAACGTGTTTGTTTTCAGCACTACTTTGTTTTACATATTTTTGCATCTTAGAAGCACTTCCCTCCAGGAATGCTCAAAGGGCTTTGAGGATTGTCCTCAGTTCAGTCTTCTGAGACATTTCAGGACATAAAATCCCTTACCTGCCTACCTCTTGTCTCTGCAGTGCCTTGTACTGTATGATGMACTGTTGAGAGGAACCTACAGCTGAAAGGAGTGTTTCAGACTCTCCAGTTGGTACCCTCCCATAGCTGAGCAGTCTCTTCTCATTAATTATTTAACTTAACATGCCAAGGCCTCTATCGCAAAAATTGAGGAAACATTCCCTGCTGCTGTCTCTTCTGCATTGTCAGTAACCTTGAGAAGAAATTGAGTAATGCAGTCACCAAAATACAAACCTTTTTCCAGAATTTGAACAATCCTGTGTATAAAAGCCCAGCAGTTATGTCAGTTTTGGATAGGGAAAGGTTACTGGGATTCCTCTGGGGATCTGCCGCTGTTCCACATTGGACACCCTGATGGCCAAAGTCCTGAGGATGTATGGCCCTGCCTCCAGCTTGGAGAGAAAACAAGATGCTCCCTTTTCCAGGAACATGTTAATCACACTACATGCAACTTTGAGGACTGTTTATGTCATGCTCAATCGTTCAAAGCAAGTTTAAATAAGATTTAAAACCAGTTCCAGTCAGTGCTCTAACTGCCCAGTATTATATATGAGCATTATAGAAAAAAAAAGTATTTTCCTTAATTTAAAGGGAACTATGCAATATGAATAAAAGCATTCACTGCAACAATTTCACTAGTAAAGTCAGTTTAAAGATATGTAAAGGAAACAAAGGATCATTTTCAACRTATTCATAGAATTTTCTTATTTTGATTTTAATTTCCTGCACTTCCTGCATTGTATAAAGGATATATAAAGCACATATTCTTAAAACTATATCACACAGTCTAATAGTTACTGTATTATTTCAGCTACATTACACCTATTAAGCTAGAGAGCTGGGAATTCAATATAATAGTTTATTTTTTTAAACTAAATGTAAAACTTCTAAGTGAAATATTTGCTGTACACCCACTATGCRCAGGAGAGACAAGGCTCAAGCTCAAGTTAGCATTCAGTCTGATTTTTTCCATAAAGTAAACAGGAACTATATAAATGTGCTCAAAATAGACTCTCTTTTTTTTAACTTCTTTTTTCTTTATGGTGAGATTAAATTTTTTTAACATACAAAAATAACTAAACAAATTACAGAGAATATTTTCTTTTTAAGTTACACTGCCTTTCTATTTGTCTTGTAGTGTCCACAAAAGAAATTSTGAACTTCTTGGCTACTCTTAACCAGTTTTATGAGAAGAGAAAGCTTTCAAAATAAGACACTACTAATTTTCTTATGAACACAGACACCAAGACAAAACAGAACCTATCCATGCCCTCTCAAGAAGATCTACTGTGATAATGTCACACATAGAATCCAGAGAGGAGAAATATTTTTGGAAAATCCTTAATCCATTCTCATTATTTAAGGTTCAGTCCCACTTACAAGGTTGTTCCTAGAAACTCTTTCTGCATGTCCACTGAAAATTGGACATTATAGACTAATAAAACCCTAGTACAAATCAAGTAAAAATAAATTCTCCATAGGAAATTGTGCAAGTCATAGAATTACTTCACTGAATGAAAGTTGCAATTACATCTGCATTTTGAGTTTATCGACTAGAATAAATTTTTCAAGAGAAATTTTTAGTCAAGAATGCTGTATTTCTAACCCGCCTGTTGAATTTGAAWATTCTGAAGTAGTCTCAGAATAAATCTGAGATAAAATTATAATTTTATCCTTATTTCTTTCATGATCCATGATTGCCTAAATAATATTTTTCTATGTTTGTGTTTACCAGCTTTTTCCCCTTTGAAAAAGAAGTCTTACCTCTGTCCCACTTACTTCATAAATAATTTGTGTTGCTCTTAAAGCTATCTGAGCTTTTCATTATTAGGGCATTCCCCCATAACATAATCTCACTTTCTTTTCTCTATGAAACCAGCCTCATAGGAAACCTGTTTATTTCTTGTTAGAGAAACCAACAGATAATATGTTATTTGTATCTAGACCATTTAAATGCCACTTTTTCTTGGATTTTGTGTTGTGCTTGTCAGTGACAGCACTGTCCTTCCTTATTTTGTGGCTTTGCCGCATTTTCTTTTACCACACTTCTGCTGCATCACAGCCTTCCACTTTCTGTCCTCTTCATATCAAACACTTCCAAATGTTTCACTCTCCCCTTGCCATTTCTTTCCTGGTAATTTTTTTTATTTGGGTTTGGTTTTTTAGGTGTGTTTTTTTTTTTTTTTTTTTTTTTTTTTTTTTTTTTTTTTTTTTTTTTTTTTTTTTTTTTTTTTTAAGATCTGCATACCTCAGTTATTTGCAGCACAGGCTAGGTCAGATAGCAGATATTTAAAAAGCAAAAATATTATAGTTCTTTTAATATATTGCCTTCAATTCTTTTAATACATTGCCTCCAGTTTCATTATTTATTTATTTAAAAACTCTAATTCTAATGTTCCACCCCACTAAATAATCTCTATATATGTTCTTAAAAGAATTTGAATCAGCAAATTTACATTGTGCAGATTTCTATACATTTGTCTAAAGTAGAAAAATTTATTCTCCTTTCACTTTTAACAATGGCACTAATTGCATCTCTCAGACTTGTTTTCAGAGCCCAGTCGCAGCCCAGCTGTTCCACATCCATCAGGCTTCCACAGCCTGAGAATAGGCTTTATGTTTCATCTTTTTTTTATATAAGCTGGCAAATATCACAAGAGGAAAGCTCATCTACTTCTGTGGAGGTCAGCCAGGTAAAATAGAAAAAACACAGTGGGTATTTATTTATGTTTACCTCTTCATGGGGATCAAGGCTGCCGTCACCCCACATTAAATGCATTTACTTCCACAAGGCACAATCTCCACTGACAAAGGCTGTTTCCTGGCATTATCTGTGAATTCTGATGAAAGAGCTAACATCTGAAAAGCTGGTTTTGTAAACCTAACAGTGCTAAACAGAACAATTTTATTGGGCAGCTGTTTTTAAGAAACTTATTTGTGGGATTCATTGCTCCTACTTGGAACTGGGCAGGCACAGATGCTGAGATGAAAACTTAAGGACAATGTTATGCTCCATCTCAAAGAACAGAGATCCACCACATCAGTTAAGGCTAACACAACAGAGTGAGAAGGATCCTGGCTGCTCTTCCTCCTCCAGTGCTAGAAAAAGTGGGTCAATAGAGGAAAATATAAACTGGGACCAAATGGGACCTTTGGATTCYGTGTATGAAGGGCAGCACTGTTGACATCCATCGAAGTTGTGCGAGTTATAAAAGACAGTGGTGTGTGTATATAGCACACTTACATCCTTTCTGTATATGCAGTTTGTTATTAAATCCCATGAAACTGTACCATTAACAATCCTSTATGTTACCTTCCTTCTGGTTATCACTGCAACCAGTTGCAAATGATATTTTACTCTTTTAATGTTGTTTTATTATTTTAGCTGGAATACAGCCTTGAAAGTGCAAGCACTATTCATAATGCAATGTTGAGATTATTAAAGCTAGAGATACACAAACATAGTAAAAGATGAAAAAAAATGTATTTGCATTAATTTGTGGGCTTCTGTTCTGTGAAAATAAACTTTGGAAGTACCTTAAAAATCTCTAGTGTATTCTAGGAAACATCCTTAACTCATTATAAGCTGAACTGTCACTTTTATTATTGTGTATATTAGACATTGCTTAAAATTAAAAACATTAATCAGAAAACTGCTGTCCAAACCAAAGAAAATATTGCCCAGTCTAAAATTCAAATATTAAATTATTTAATTTACAGTCTATGAGGTTCACAAGTTCTGGATACAGTGTGCAGTGCCTTTATGTCACTGAACGCATGTGTACATGTATCACAAGCTTTATACTGGAAATTGCAGAATTCTAAAACCAAATGATGCCAAATCTTTGTCACGTACTATTAAAAAGTATCTTTGCCACCTTCATGAATGGAGAATAGTTCTGGCCAAAATCCAGAAGCTGTGGGATGAATCTAGGCATGTGGGTACAGAAATCCATCCACATGCAAAGGACTTCAGGGGCAGGGTCTTCATTCACATATATAAATAATGCAAAATTGTTTTTCTTTGAGAAGGCAGAAAGTCCTTATGGGGACAACATTGGTTACAAGATGGTTATGAGACCTAATAAAAATTCTTAATTAAATAAAAACAATGGCATTTTCTTGGGATTACTGCATGGCTTCTGTGAGTATCTGTGAGACAGATAACCCCATTCATATGGGGTTATAATAATCAGTGGCGCATAACTTCAGACATGAATATTCCTCACTGAATATAAAAGGATGTCAACAAAGTCACAGTTCTGTAGACTTTCTAAAACCTGTTATAGTTTCAATGAAACTAACCTCTCTAAACAGAATAGCACTGCAGGAAGGGATTCTCAGTCTCTCAGCTTATTCATCTTCAGGTAACTGATAGGAATGGGTGCAGAATTATTTCCACCTCTTTACTTTTAATATCAAATAGATAGGCACTGTCTCCTATTGYCAGACATTATCCAGACATCAACAGAATTTAAGGCTAACTATGTCCCTTTTAAAATACAACTTTTTTATCTTTTGCAAAAAGGTGTTACAGTCCTATGTTACAGTCCTATGTATGTGTGTCTTTTAATTACTAGTAATTAAAAAAGAAGAAATATCTATATTGAAAAGCTCCTGCCTTCCTGGAAAGAACTGCATATAGAGATAGTGTAATCAGTCAATAGTTATTCCTGGAGAGAAAAATTAGGCTTTTTTTTCCTGAAATACTTCAGGAGATATCATTTAGAAAATAAGACTCAAATCTACTTTGATATGTATTCTGCTTGTTAAATAGATAAAGACAACAAACCAAACAAATATAACTATGACATTTATGTGTGTTTGTATTTTCCCCCACTTTTCCATCTGTCCATAAAACAAAATACTGTTTGAAGCTTCAAACATGTAAGGAATCATCTGAAATCCTTGTGGCACGCAATGTAACAAAGTGGAGTAAAGCCACGATCACTGAGAGATGTAAGTACTATGGAAAGACTGGAGACTGAGAGCAAAAGGATCTTATAAAGTTTGCCTAAGGAGTCCAGTAACGCTTTTAAGCTTTTGATGGTCAAGCACATGTCATTAAACACTTCGTGTTGCTGTCCAGACTTCTCCTACACAACTAATTTGAAAGAAAGATTCCTATTTTGAAAGAAATCTTTTCCAATCTTTTTTTTGTAACTTCTCTAACTGTACTTTTTCATCCATATCACAATTACCATGAAGAATACCAAAACTTTGATAATATTTAATTTATACATAAACATTACCTTTCTGTATAGACATATAGATTCAGAATTTAATCAGACCTGTCCCTCATAGCTATAGTTTTTCTCCACTGTAGTATTACATATAATAACACACTCTCTTTCTCTAGTGCTATTTATATATATAACACAGTATATAACTTTAAAAGCACTATATAAACATACATGTATAGTATGCGAGTGTTATATGAAAACGTATTCTATTCTCTTCTGGAAGCCAATGAGAAAATATATTTTTATTGGAATGAGATGATTTACTAATCCGATTTCTTGTAGTATTTGCTGCTTTGTAACTTATTATCTTGGTTGGTTTTGTAAGATAACTGTTAAGGTATATAACAAGTAGTATAAGACTTCAGATTCATGGCATTTCAGAACTTAAGTGCTACTTCCAAAGTAGAGTGAAGTCATCAAATACAGGCACTTTACAATAAATTTCATTCAGTTTTCTTAAGTGACCCTGCCTTGCACTTCTAAAATATGCTTTCTGTGAACAAGTGAAGGCTTTGGCAATTACAATTTTATTACATTCAAATCCTTACAGTTTGTATCAAAATAGTGTTAAGATCTGATTTTTGTGATTATTAGAGAGTTTTTTCTGCCTGAATTAAAGTGCAAATGAGACAATATGCTGAGGGCAATTTTAACAGTAAATGTGAGGTAGAGAGAGACAGAAGGAAATAGGAAAAAGAGGGAGAGGGAGAGTGAGAGAGAGACAGGTTATAGTGGCAATATCTACAGTACCAACAGCTAGCACCTCCCAGCACAAACCAAACACAGCTTTCACTGAAACCACTACCTGAACAACCAGCAGAGGTTGGCCCACACTGGTATCTCTTACTACCAATTCCTCAAATATATTGCACTGTAACTCTGACTGCTACAGTATTTCTCCTGCATTGTTTTTGTAAGAAACGCGAGAATCTATGAATATAACTTTGATTACAGAGATCCTAGAAGTCACATTCTGTACCAAGATTTACATAGGTACTGGTGTTCGTTACTCCTGGCTCAGCTGGCAGACTTTGAAGAGTCATAGATATATTTTTATATAACTCCATGTATATACTCCCTCCCCCCACAGGACACTAAAGTCTATACAAACAGAAACAAACAGTGAGTCTCAAGGACTAACAAAAAATAATGTAAATTCTGAGAAGGATGTATAGCAGGAGATACAATTTCTAAAGCCATATTCTTAAGCTTAAGGCGAAACAGTTATACACCTTGTCTACAAGATGGCCTGAGTATCAGAAAATACCATGAAAACACTCAATCTGCAGTTTGAAGAGAAATGCAGGTTCTGCAATAATAATAATAATAATGCTGCAAATAGGGTGATTGTCCTTTAAAGCCTTGAATCCCAGGCGTGGTCTGATTCTCCAGCTGTAAATAGGGACCAAGAATCCTGCTGATTGTACTCCAGAATAATTGTCATTTAAAACCAATCTATGAGGAACATCAGAATAGGTATCAGGAGCATAATGACTTTACTTGTCATTAGGAAAAGGCGATATATGAATTTCAAGTATAGAATGAGAAAATGGTCCTGTGAGAAGCCCAATATGATTGGTGATAAAGAAGACTTGCTTTGGCTCCCAGGGAAAGGGGGCTTGGGGGTGGAGGTAGGGTGGAGATTGTTGAGCCCATTTTACTTACAGAGAAATCTTTGGGGAAATGTTAAATAGGTAATTAAATACTATTTTCAAAACTGTCTGGATAAAAAGTTATCAGAGTAATTAAAACTGAATGTAATAATAAAACCCTTAAAATTATCTACATCATTATTTAGCTGTTATTTCTGAAATTTTGCTTTTATTTTTTGTAATATTATCCTGTACATTTAAATGAATCATGTCCCATAGTATATAGGCAGAAATGTTTGGAAAATAAAATAAAACACATTGAAAAAAGAAGACTAAGTAGCTTGTCTGAAGTATATGTATGCTATATATATGGTTATGGGGGGGCAAGAAGAGCAAAGCCACCATCTATTTGTGACTTCAAATACCGCCATGTGTTATTGGAAATGTGAGGGGAAAAGAATTTCCAACCTTCTAGTTTCATGTCACTGATGTGAGGGAGATAACTTGGTAAAATATTTTCCCATGTTCTTGATAAAACCTACCATTTATAAAAAGTCAAATTCACTGCTGTAGCTCCAAGATTAAAGAGATGACCTTAAAAGAAGAATTGTAAAAAAAAAAATCTACTTTCCAACCATCATCCTCTTTGTAAATATGATATATTCTTGGTCATTTTCTCACATTTGCTGACATATAGGATAACATAACTCTTCAAATGGCTCTTATTTTGTTTGTTACAGAGGGGTTACAGCCCATGGATGGGTTTATCTCCTGTCATCCAACAATGGACAGCTTTTCTAGTGAAATCAGTCATGTCAGGCCTGTAAATGAGAGCATGATTATGGAGAATTTATGCAATACAGTAAGGAGTGCTCTAGTGTTAAAAGGAGTTTTTAGTATTTTTCAAAATTATCTCTCTAAGTCAAAGCTGAAATTAATGGAATTGATTTTTTTCCTTTTGATTTCTAATAAATGTGTTTAGTTTAAGATATTTTGTTGCACTGAGAATTTCCTGTAGATGAAATATAAATTCAATTATCTGTGTATTACACATATAGTACAGCTGTGTCCCATCATAATTAGCATTTTATTCCAACTGACTTGATTACCTACAATAATCTCTGAATATATACCAATACATATGTAACAGCACACTAGGAATAGAAAGCAAACCTTTACTTAAGAAGTTACTCTAAAACAGCTRAGCAGGTTTAAAATGTGTATTCCGGATTAAAGAATTTCTACATTAAAGTATGCTATATTCTCTTTCTAAAGATTCTGCTGAACCCGACTGGCCTCTATCTACAACCAAAATTCTACAAAGCACTTTCTGCAAAGAGTTTGGTTGCACAATCTCCAGTTCTGCAAAGGAAACCTCTGCCAGCATAGTTCTCTTATCTAGGCTTGTTCTTTGCTGCACTTAAATTCAATTTACTTTAATGCTGGTAATTTATTTAGATGCCAGTGAACTTAGTACCAAAAATTGTCTTCTAGATTTACTGTGAAATGAGGGGAAAAGCATCAGAAACTGGAATTTCTGGCATAAGAAGAAGGAGAAAAAAAAATATAGAGACCATTTTTAGTCTTGCAACCTGTGGTTAAAATGAGGAAAAGGGGATTGATTGAGTTTTTTGCAGGAACTTGTCAATCTTGGAGACAATGCTCCAGCAACCAGCAAGGGTGATGAACTACCACTGAGTGAGACCTCAGCAGCACCTGGGAGCAGGAAATATCTGCCTTAGCAAATCTTGTTTGCTATATTTTTAATGGGTTTATCTCCTGCCAGTTGGTAATGTGTAACTCTTGCTCGTTTACCATCTCTCTGATAATAGAAGATTTTGTTCCTGAAATACTGGAATCTGTTAAGGGCTCTCATCTCAAAGTGAAGGCAGAATTTCATCTGAGAGCCAGATTATAAGCCTGAGTGAATGGGAAGTATATTAGAGTGATGTTTACATTTTTGGAAATGAAGAATCAATGACTGGGTCAAAGAAGAGGAATAGGGTATTTGAAAATTTCAGGATGATAGAAAAATAAGGCAGGAAAATGCAGAACTAGCTGAAGTTACATGAATGGAAGAGTAAGGTTTGTGAATCTCTGACACTAAAACAGAGTAGGGCAAATGATGAGAAGGGGGAAAGGTGTAGTCTTTGGCTCCTGTGAAAGATGGGTGAAGAATAAACCATTGAGTGAGGCACTGACAAAAGATAAGAGTGTAAAGGAAAGAGTCAAAAGGACGTTGTGTGAGACAGAAGACCCTGACAAAAGTTGCTGAGTTTTTACTCTGCTTTTGCTGAGACTGTATTATAATGTGTGGAAAAGAAAGATAAAGAGAGAGGAAAAGCTACAGCTGGGTCTGAGAAATGGTAGATGGCAACATTACATGAAATTACTGGGACAAGTGGTGTATTTAAAAATAAAACAGAGATTTTTATATAGGTGGCAGAATGAAGGAGAAGTAGAGGAAAAAGTATTAGGGTCACAGGGATATGTTGGTTTGATCTCCTCTTTGAAATAGCTGGCAGAGAAGGAAGTGAGAGGAATTAAAAGTAACAAACAGCCAGCAAGAATTGCTAATATGATATTTTACTGCAAGGAAAATTCTACAACTGAATCCTACAAATGAACAAATTGGGATCTAAAAAACATTGTATTCACTGTTCATTCCTATGAGAAGGTAATGAGTTAGCTGCACAGCTTTTTGCAAGGAATTCTATATAAATGTTTCCAAATTCTCTTATTTTTGTTTCTACTGTAAAGCAGCACACAAAAAATAATAGAAGAAAATGCACAGAAAAGTGAATACAATTCTGTTCACCCTGTAACTTTGCAAATTGTATTTCTTATTGTGAATTTTTTGGAAGGTGTTTATAAAGGATTCCACTTGTCGTCTTGGTCAATTTTTTTGATTCCTTACTGTGCTAGAGATGATGCAAAAAGGAAGCTAACAGGATGATGTTGGAAAGAAATTCACTCGTTTGCATTCATTTTTCAGAAAGTAATTTACAAGGCTTCAAGGACTTTAAAATAAAAACTTACAGTGAAATCAATATAAAATTGTGGGTATTATTTTCATCGGCATCCAATTTAAACCAAGGAATAAGATACGGACACATATGAACAAAAAATGTGGACTTTATCCAAGTAATGAAAATAGCTACATGTAGACACAGTAATGACAGCAACATGTTTACAGAGCTAAGTTTGATTTGCCTCACTCCAGTCGTGATGGACAAAAGCTGGTTCTGATTTGCAGAACTGCTGCTAAAATCTCCATACTAACACATTTATGTGGTTCCTGACTGTAGCTGGCTCATGTCCCATCAGTTTAAGGCTGGGCAAAGTAAACCTGCACCTGTCAGGTTATATCCATGTAGGTGGTTTCCCAGTCTGTATTGCAGCAGCTTGTTATTACTGCTGCCTTTAACATTAGGATGTGTCATGTTACATTACGCCCACGACATGACATAATTTAGAACTTCATGCACTGCTATTGATAGGCAGCAGCACAGCCACTGACTGAACATAAACCATTCAAGCCCAGTTTATTGCAGCAGCCTGTAAGAGAATGTGCAGTAAGGTATTAGAAAAGTACTCAGCATGCTGACTAGTCAAAAGTACTTTTGGATAGTTCCATCTATTCCTAGTTTTCAGATTTCATTTGTGCTGGCTCAAGGGAGCAATCTCTCTATCACTGAAAAACACATTCAGCATAAGTCAGTTCCTGAGAGGAATGCCAAATATGAAACCAAAAACCAAAGCAAAAAAACCCACACAATTGAGCAGAGCAGGAGTGTCTTGGTGAATTAGATTAGAGTTCAAAATAATTAAATTACTACAATAGGAATGTTAATATGGTTTACCTTATATTTTTTGACATAAAGGTTGCAAGTRGATTGTCACAGTAAAATTTATGCATTACAACACAGTGTATAGAACATATGTTAATTTTAAACCTGCGAAACTCAGTTTGTGAAACTGGCATGTACAACGTATGAACCTTGGTGGGGTTAAATAATCTGCTATGAATATTCCTGACTTAACAAAAGACACCAGCTATGAAAAACAAGTAAATGGATAACGTATGTATCATAGAGTATTTTGGACTACTACTACATGAAAGAATTCCTTTTCATGTCATGTCGACATAAGTTTACTCATTAAAAGCAGGGAATTAATTCTTCTTCTCTCTCTGCTTTCAGATCTTCATGGGAAGGGTGAGCCTAAAGCCATAGCCATAGGAAGGAATTGCTATAGGGAACTGCTGCAGCATACTGTAGCAGACAATGGGACTGGATTTTAATTCTATATTTTGTAGCAAAATTTTACCCTGRCCTGTTATTTTTATATCCTCAGCATTTTAAAGCCACAACAATTTAGTAGGAATTTTTATATCTTGTACTTAATAATATTTTGTGTTTAGGTTAAATCAAAAGTACTKTTCACTTGCTGAACAAACTATGATGATCATTACAGATCAAAAAACACACTGCTTTTAACTCCTTGCAGTAAATTTGAATAAAACCATCTTCTTATTTGTCAATATAAATATTACATATCTCGTGGTAAGAATCTTTGGGAACAAGTTACAATAAGAAAAAGAGTCAGTGACAACTATTTTGAATTAATTTACTTGCAGGCAAATTGTAAAGGAATAATTACTTGATGAGTTTTTATCTGGAATGTAGAATGTATTTCCTGTGTATGAACTACAACTGAACAGATGCCCACCATGAAGGGTTTTCCTAATGTTGCAGTACCCGAACCTGGGGAGTCAGAATACACTAGCTTACCTGCAAGGGAAACAGCATGACTGAGGAAGTCCTTGAAAACAGATGTTGTTTCAACTAAAGTTTTAATGCTGATGGTTTGTGTTTTTGTGGTTTGTTTGTTGGTTTTTTTTTTTTTTTTTTTTAATTCAGAAATTGTCCAAGGACATTGCTTCAGGTAATAGCTCTCTTTTGGGGTTACAGGAAGCAGATCTTTCTACTGAGGCCTTCAGTTCTTTTCCTAACAATACTAAAACAAAGAAATCATAAACTCAAATATAAAAAGGTAAAATTTTCATGAAACACTTATCACTTCACCTGAATTGCCAGAGCAAAATAACAGAGGTATTTAATACAGGGTTTATTACAAGTAAAGCTTGAAAAATAAGTTTTGCAATTACTACCTCAAAGGTGAAGAAGACTTCTCAATATATACTATCACTATCGTATATAATATATACTATATAATATATATATATCAATATATAGTATCACTGTACTTTGGTCCTCTGTTCTCTAAAGCCACCTCTTCCCTAAAGCTCATGTTCATGTTCGGGACAGCCTTTTGTTGACTAATCTCTAACTGACCGGATTTCTCTTCCATAACAAATACGAAACTAGATGTGTTGCCCTCAGCAATGCCTTGCCATCATGCAAGAGAAACTAATGTTGTTTAGTTATATTTCCAATTATAGGCAAAACGAAACAAACAAAATAAAAACAAAAAAAAAAAAAAAAAAAAAAAAAAAAAAAAACACCATAAAAACAAAAACTCCATAAAAACAAAACCAAAACAAACAAAACCCAAATATAGCCTTCCTAGTTCAAGCCATTACTTTTTGCTAGCTAACTCAGAACCCATGTCCAGAGGATAATAGCAGAGGGAGATTTGAATTCCATGAGAGCAGAAAGAGAGGCTCAGGGTGGTGTGCTGGTGTCAGGACAATGCTCTCCTACAACTTTTGGGAGTCTGTACATTCCAGCAGCATGTGCTGGGCAACAGCTGTGGAACTGAACCTCYTCCTGATCTGGAGCAAGTTCTTTACATATGTTAATGACACTACATCCCCATCTGAAAAATTGTTAGTGGTGTACTGTGAATTTTTAGTTTGGACATATACTTACTCAGAGGAAGTTTTACTTTCACTTATTTTCTGAATATTAATATAGTATGAGTTAGCAGATTTCAGCTGTGGTAAGAAAGACCTATGAATAGGTGTAATTTTGGCCTAAATAGAATAAAACAGAGCCTTCAGATGGAAATTTTCAGGACAAATTTGGATACTCACTCTCAAATATGCATCTTGGAAGAAAGAAAGGTGAGGGCAAATATACTTGTCAGTAGTATTAGAAGTGAAGGATAATTGCCTATCTTCAGTGAAGTTTTAATACCWGTCTGAACCAGCAATGAACAACGAGTAGAGAATGAGATGCCTGCACAACAGTCTTATGGGGAAACCTCTCAAACATTTTCTTGGGAATTGGAACACTTGGGTGCGGATAATGTTCCTCTGCTTGTACACTGACATGTGCAGCATGGGAAACAAGCCAGAATCAGAAGTCTGTGTGCAGCTACAGGGCTGTGACCTCGCTGGGATCACAAAGACATGGTGGGATGGCTCACACGACCAGACTGCTACAGTGGAGAGGTCTTAGAAGGCTCTTTAGGAAGGGCAGTGTAGGAAGGCAATGAGGGAGAGCTGCTCTCCCTGTGATGGAGGGTTTCCCTCCCTGTGATGGAGAGCAGCTGTAATGCATGGAGTTCTGCCTTGGGATGGATCAGGAATCAGAAGGAAGATGATAGGTGAAGATTAGTGGGCAGACCGATACAGTCTGCTTGTGTAGCTGGTACCTGCTATAGACCCCCTGATCAGAAAAAGAAAGTAGATGAAGTCTTCTTCAAACAGCTAAAAGAAGCCTCACGTTCACAGACACAGGGGTGAAAGTCCCTCAAGGGGCGCTTTAGCCATCTTGATGTCTGCAGCTTGCAAAAGTATAGAGGAATTTGAAAAGAAATACAGAAAATGTTTTTGAGTTTAAGAACAGTTTAAAAAGGCTTGCAGCTGAGAAAAAGAATATCTTATTTAGCTTAATCCATTGTATTCTGGATCACATTGCTTCTAAGGAAAAGATTGTGTCAGAAATACCTGACCAGAAACACAATCACCACCTTCTCCACGAGTGTACCAACGCACTTCCCCCACATTGTATTAATCAAATGAAATATTTAATGATCAAATGTTTGTAAATAAGAAAAGAAGGATGAAAGGCACACATTTTCTTATAATTAAACTCACAACCTGCAACTTAATTCTCTCCAAATACTTGATTAGATCTGTATTTCTGCAAAAATAAATGTATATTATTTTTTCAAAGTTTCTCACAAAATAGTTTCGGCATCACAACAACGAGCAAATGAAAAATGCATAAATAATAAATATTAGTGATTTAAATTTAAATATTAGTGATTTAAATAATCGAAAAATTCCCTTTATATTTCTATTCAGCTTACTTGCTAGACTAGTGTTCACAATTGAGAAGTATTTTTGAATCTATCTAACTACTAAAAAAACCAAATCATTAAAAAGTAGATGGCACATTGTTAAAACAGCACCTTTAAGAACAAAACCCTTGCATATTAAGAGAAATTTTAACAGACATTTGCAACTAGTGTTATTGGATAGACAGAACCGGAGGTAGCCCATTTGTTGTCAATATTACCATTCATTAATTGTCACATTTGCTTTTTTTTTCAGTACAGCCTAAGGTGAGAATAATATTGCATTCAACCTTCAAACCTTTGTCCTCTGTAAGCATGTTTACATGACACAACCACTTTCTCAAAATCTCAGGGAAAAAGCCCCAGAAGATTGCTAGAGCTTAAAAATTCCTATTAGGTCCTACCTTTTAAAAGTGAATTGTAAGGATTTACAATTTTTGTGTTTGAGGTGCTTTTGAACAACTAATTTTGTACATTTTGTTAATTTGGTTGAATCAAAGTTATTTTGGAAATTCAAAACATGACAAAGCAGACAAGGTTGGATTTTTTTCAAAAATCCAAAAGTATTGTCTTATTGAACTGGAATATTTTTAAGAACACCAGGCTAAGGGGAGAAATGTATTYTTCTCATACCTGGAAACTTGGGGTCAGTATTTCGGTAATTGTAAATTTACACCCAGCACGAGTAAAAAATAAAAACAAACAAATTCATAATTTGGTGCATATTTAGAAAAGTTCCTTACTCTCTGTGTTAATCTGTTTTCACTTGGCTGAGCTACTCGAGTTTTATAAACATTGTTCATTCATGCACAGTATTTCTTTTATAGCAAGTCGTTTTTACAAATTATCACTTGAAGTTTTACTGGCACCRTACACACACACTTAGCTGAAACGGAATGGAACTTCAGATGATGTGATTTAAAGAATGAAAAGTAGAGAGAGTCTCCAGATTTTCAAATGAATCTACTAATTTTGTTTTTATCTACAATTATTTCAGCTAGATTTATGATTCCGTTTGTAGATATAAYACCTGAAATATAGGAAAGAAGGTTTCCCTGTAATCTTAAGAGTCAGCTGCAATTTTGTTTCTTTGCTTTTCTGCTGCCTAAACAGAAAAGCAAAAGCCTGTCTTTGGTCCTCCCTCCTCARAAGGTAACATAATTTGCCAGCTCTGGAACAGGAAAAAATGTCACTGAAAGCATGTGCCAGAGGTCCCAAGGGCCTCTTGCAAAGCCTGGAAGGTCTTTGCTATCCCCATGGCAGGCATCTATTTCCAGTTCAAGGCACTGCTCTGCCCCTCCACAGTGGACTGGTGTGCCTGAACAGAGCATGGGAAGGACACTGCAGGGGCACCTTCCTAACCCACAGCAGAGTCACAGGGTAGAAAGAGTCAAGAATGTGGAAGTTAATTAACTTTTAGAATGCACATTTTTCACAAAATCTCAGAAAGAGACCCTTTTAGAGGCTTGTTATTTTTATCCTTGCACATGTTTTCCTGTATGCTAGTTTTTAGCAAGTCATGTCCTGGGAAATAATAGTATTTGGAAAATGACTTCTTAGCTCTTAAAAGAAAATTTCAGAACAAATAATGGTGTTTTACTCCAAATTGGTAAGACAGGTCAATTTAATTTTACTGTGGATAATTGTATCATTTAGCCATTTTTTTTTGCTATGAAAACCCTTCAGGTTGGTTTGAACCTAATTTTAATGACTGAAGTATACTTTTTGAAACGTTTTTATAAAAGTGTTCTGTTCTTTATGCCATTTTTACTGAGATGTTCAAGTCTACTAATTTGTGGAATATGAAGCTCTTGATACAATTGCACAGTCCACTCTTATTAGTATAGGCTCCTTTATAGTGCTCAACTTGAGCTGCACTGCTACTCCAGAGTATGAACTCCTCTGTCCATTAACAGARTCTAAACATTCTACATTAGACGTAATTGTACTTTTTGGCCTTAGGTTAGATTAAAATTTAGTGTTAAACTATGATTTTAAGAAGTTTATCATTAATGAATTAGCTAAGACACACAAGAGGCTTTATGAAGGAGATTTATATTTCTGGAATCCATGTGAAAAATAATCAAGTTAGTTCAAAAAGTTATGATATTGCATTCATTAATAATCTACTGTTGAAAGTTAAACTTCACACACAACAGCTAGTGAATATTCCCTTTTAATACTGTRGAGAGGAGTGCCTTTAAAAAAAAAGTCCTGGGTTAAAGTTACTTAGGTGGTAGAACAAAAATTGCTGTCAATCTTGCGGTCTCAGAAGAGGAAATTTTGGATTAATGGATCTAGCATAGGACAGTTTTGAGCCACAAATATGATGCAATTTTGGARCAAATTTTTGACTGTAACTTAGAAGAAGGTTCTGACGATCAGCASCATCAGGCTTTGAAACAATCTTTCAACGAGAAGAGCAAGAATGAGTAATCTAATGACAGGTACCACCGGAATGGCTACATGAAATGACTGTAAGATACCATTACCTGTGGTAGCCTGGAATCAGCAACTCAGATCTATTCTTGTTCTGTGCTGCTATATAGTTTTATGACTCCTCCTTGTTCTCACAATTTTTTCATTAGGATTTTACATTTATTTAAAGTAAATCCAAGGAAATTTTTGGTTTGCTGCTCAGTGAAGAGGATAATCTATAGATTTGTGGTATAGTAAAAACAATTTAATACCTCTTTTGCATTAGCCTTCACGAAAAGACCAACTGCAAGCAGACACAATTAATACCAGCAAAAAGGGATAAGATCTCACTGTGTAAAATGAAGAGGAAAGGTTACATAGTGCTTAAATAACATAGATATTCTCAGATCATGAGTACTGATAAACTTAATTCATTTTAGGGGACTTAACTGATTAAAATAGACTCAGAAGGCTTAGTGGTCTGAAAAATTATGGKGGATAGATGAGATGCTGGAGGACTGAAAAAGAGCAAATGGATTGCTATTTTTAAAAGAGGGGGAAAGTATAGTCTGATCTGCTTGGTTTCACTCTCTCTATGCTAAATCCAACACTGTTCAGAAATAAAAAGGAGGTGTATTTATTAAATTTACAGAAGTCACAAACTTGGTGAGACTGTAAATATCTTGAGGAGTGGGATTAAAATTTTGTTGTCTCATATAGATTGAAGGGTGGTCTGGGACAGAAAGATGACTTTGCCATAGGGACAGGTGAAAGGCATTACAAGACAGGCAGATGTACCCAACTGCACAAGTATGGAAGGGGATCAATTAATTAGGTAGTAATTACTCAGAGAAAGGTCTCAGGGMTAAAGTGGAAAGTGATGAGTTAGCAATGAATAAGCCAACAACCTTACACTGTAAAAAAGGCAAATGAGTGGACTGGGATATATGAACAACAGTACAACTGACAAAATAGCAAGCTCTTATGTTCTTTTCAGAAGCAGGGATGGCTCAAGCGTGCTCAGATTTGAATGACATACATGAAGGTAAAGGGATATGTTTGGAAATATTTCAGAATACAGAGACTGATCTAGAAAACATGATTTATTGAAAAGACTGGGATTTTTTAACTGAAAAAAAAAAAAGAAAAAGAGAGAGGGAGAGGAAAAAGGGTTTTATAGACAGAAAAGGCTGATGCAAACAGGAGAAAAGAAACTGTTTTTCATTTCAAATGGTGAATACCAGCAGAGACAATTCAGTTATACTACAGTAAGAAAGATTTTTGTTCCATCATCAAGGAAAAAGAAATTCTATTGGAAAGGATTAGGAGCAGACCAGATTTTGGATTTTGAAGTATTTTATTCAGACAGTATCATTGGGTCTAAATCAGAGTGGACAGAAAAGTTGACATGAGTACAGATTTTAAGAAGAAAAATTGAGACTATATTGACCTAATAGTAGACCTTTGTGTTGTCTGGCATAAAGAAATGTCAATTTTTAAAAAACAAGTAAACTTTCACATTAATGAAATGCCCAAACCAGTATTTTAGGCTCCCTGCACTGCTTTTTACATTTTTTTCTTTTATCAGAACATTTCATTTCCAAATAAATAAAATGGATTAGTTCTTAATATCCTGAAATCAAAAGGTTTATATAGACTTAGGGAATATATATGAGCTTTCTTCTGTAGAAGTCAGTCAGTTCTACCTTTGAGAAAACCTTCAGTGATCTGGAGGCTCCCAGAGGCAGAACAGATACCAGGACTGTCTACATGGAGAACTTACCTTTGATAAGGAACAGTGCAAGTTTACAGTGCATCAGGCTCACTGAAGTACTCCCATGCTGCTAAGTGCATGGGACTGTCTTCTGCTTTGAGCCTAGACTGACAGATGGATGGACGAACAGAATGCATACACATGAATCTAATTCCATTGGACAGCCAAGCTAAAAACAACTCAAAGGAAAACACAGTGACTAGATCCTGGACTTGTCAAAGATTAAGGGCAATATGCAGGAATCAGGAACCTCTTCTCCCAAAATAGAAAGAAAATAGTTTTTTTTTCCTGGCATTAAAAGATTTAATGAACCACTGATTAGCGTCACTCCTTGTTAAATCAATAAGAAAAATACTGAATCACTTTACCATTGCTCACTTGTATAAGAGAATTGTGCACTCAGGCATTTGTGACTAGAGATAGAACACAGAAGGGATTGTATGAGACCTTTCTAATCAGCACAAAATGTAACATATGTATAGCTAGCAAAGTTAGCTTTATGTGTCTTTCCTATTTCCCATAAAAGAAGAATGCCTCAAAARTACTGCTTTTTGCATTCTAATAAACAAACTCCAATCTCTTATTCACTGGGTTCAACTGAAGCAATGTTTGAAAGCGTATTAGGTATTAGCAAAGTTATGAATCTCATTTAAATCCAACACAGATATTAATGTTTTTCCAACAAATGAGTTACACCATGTAGCTTCAGTTAACCAAACACAGGTTTGGGTTTTGTTTTTTTTTTTGTTTGATGGCATATTAGGGTTACAGTCACAAATGGCTCTTCTGGGTTTTCAAATATCATGAAGGAAAATTATCATAGCAGGAAAGCAGTAAAACCATAAATTGCTAGAAGTTAGCACAGAGCGTTGCTTCAGCAGGTTGGGCATTATGCCCAATGAGACTGAGTGGCACAGAAATCTACTGCCTGTGATATGTGCTGGCAGCTGAGGGATTTAAGAGAGGCTTTTGAATGCAGCAAGGGGGAAGGCTTGTGCAGGGAGAGGGGACCAGCTGAGGATATTGATGCAGGGTATGTAATGAATTACAGATACGCTTCAACTCCTTGTCTCAGGGTGACTTTTACCACCTGCTTACTCAGTATTCTGCCCCTTTGCTTTCTCCTGCCATAACAGAAATTCACACTTGCCCCAAAGGAAAATATTTTTCTGTCAAAGTCCTTGCAGAAAATTGCTCCTGCCACACATGCCTTCTTTCAGAGTCAGCTTYTTTAAACTCCAATTTAAATTAATATATTCTGTAATCAGCAAAATCCACTTCAAATAAACATCTTCCTTAGATCCTAGATTTCTCTACACCTGGATATTGTCTGCTTGATACATACAGTCTAGATATTTAATAGAGCTTTTGGTATCCTTCTGGTCATGCCAAGACTCATAATCAGCCTCTGCATCTCATTGTTTCTGTACCATACCTTTCCAGGTATTCCAGTGATTTCTCTGTACTGTTTTTCAAGTTCTTTCTTTCCCAGCTGACAAAATTTTTTTCTTTAATGAAGAAAATACSTTTCCTTCTTCCCATCTGCATTACTACATAATAATTTTCGGTCAAGTACTTCAGATCTTTCAATTCTCAATTAAATGAAATAATCRCTAGATTTAAGAATGCTCTCTGAAAATTAAGAAATGATTAGGTGGAGTATGTTGAGTTTCTCATGTTACCTGCAGACAAACAGGTATGCTATGAAACCAGCTTAACTCGTGTCTTTGTCATGCTCATGAAGTACCTTTGTTCCTCTATATTTCTTGCTTTCAGGTGCTAGAAAAGTGTGAGAAGCTTTACYGACTTTAGTTGGTAAATCTACATTTAGGAAAAAAGTAGATTTAGAAATTTGTATGTGTCACATKTTCCTCATGTACATAATTTCCCATAGACACAATTTTAGTGGTTCATTTTTCATGGGTTGTTTTCACTCAATGAACATATTTCAGCATTCCCTCTAGACTTATTTCCACTTTTTCATGTTTCTGTATCATTGTATTAGTTATGATAAGTCACTAATATAATGGAATGAATCGTGTTTATGATAAAAATGCATTGCTTTTGCTTCTATGAAGAAGTTTGATATTTTTAAGAATGTGAATAGGCCTTAAAAAGACATTAAAATACCATTTAAAGTGTAGAACTTGGAGTAGGAAGAGAATCCAACCTTTCTTTTCTTTTTGAAAAACTAATMATTTAATCAAAGGTTTAATTCTTTTCAAAGCTTCAATTTTTCCAACCTTTCAGATTGGCATTACAGCTGAAATGCTGTGAGCTAGTGCTTTACACAATTCCATTGACAAAGCAGCCAGTTAAAACAATGTCCTTTCACTTAACCACATTCAACTGAGATAAAGCAACACAAGATTTAATAGCTTCCAGCAGTGCCCAGTGATGGAGGGGCTAGGCCACCCTGCTGCAGCAGGTCACAGGTTCATTCAAAGGGCATGGTGCACATAAACCCCCTCACATGGTAACAGGCCAAAAGCAAATTTGATATAACTTGATGCAACTACATCAAGTAGTTACAGTTGATTACATCAGCCTTGGAATTGGCTGAAAGGCGGAGTAACAGGAAGAGACCACGTAGGACCTACTCTAGGAGTTTTTAGCAATCCTACTTTAGCTCATGAATAAAGACCGGAATGCAACAGACATCAGCAATATTCCTCTTGCAGAGAAACACAGGAAGCAGGTAGTTATTTATAAAAAATTAATTATGAGTGGAAGTAACCTTAAAAACTTATTGTCTACACATGATTTCACTCAATAGCATGTCCAAAATGAAGGAAGAAATAAGCTAAAACATGCAAGATCACAATGTTAAATTCTATAGCTGACTTTCAAGATACATCATATAACAAAAATATCATGACTAGCCACATTCTTCCCCSTTCAGGGCCAATGATGAGGGGCAAAGAGCAAACAGCTAAGTTGTGATAACAGGGCTCAGCAGTTCCTTATGATGCTCATATTTTTGCCTATGTGATGAATATTTCAGATACATCCTGTGATCTTTACATTCTTCACTGACAAGGAGACAAGATGCATTTTGCATCTGCTAAAGATTTCTGATTGGCACATATGTTGAAAGACTAGACCAACATCGAAAGACAGAGTGTTCTTCAAAAGCTGTAGCCATGAAATATTTATTCTTTTCTCTTTCATAGAAATGCATTTGATGACTATATGACATAAAGTGCCACTAATAGCTCTGGACAAAATTATATGGCTCTAAAGACTATTAAACTATTATTCTTGGAGGGGGGAAAAGGTTCTATTTGACACATATGATCACAATAGTACTAGCAAGGCTTTGTTTACAACCTACCCTGAGAATATATTGTACTTTATCAAGTGCTTTTTGCACTAGTAAATTCAAATCTGACAATTGCAAATAGCAACAATAATATTTGTGATATATTTAGTAGGCATTTTATCTCACAATCCTTCAAATGGGATGTTTATTAATTTTTAAAAACTTTCAGTATGCAACTAAGGGCAAGTGAATACTAATGACACTGTTCAAAATATGTGGTGCTTGTATCCAAAAGTATATAGTTTATAGAGTAAATCATAGGCAAATGCATCCCCAAATGTTATTTAAATCTCTGAAGTCAGCTGRAAAACAAAGACACTCATACATACATAATGCCTAGCATGAAAACCTGAAAATTATGTAAAAACAAAAAGGCTCCTTTGTAGGAGTCTAACTAAAATTTTTTGATAAAAAGAAATAGAAAKCATTGCTGAAGCATAGAAATCATATTATGAATTTTACACGAAAATTTGTAGCACCCTTGTATCTGCAAACATTATGAAAATACTGAAAACCTTAGAAAAACTTAGAAGGCTAATAAAATATTAAAATATTAACAGGCGAAATGAATACAGTTATCATCCTGTAAACCATATTATCTCAGTGTCCATTTACAATCACATGTACTTCATAAACCTCCTGCTACTGCAAATSCCTCAGTTGTATTTGCCACTGAATTACTTGTTTCTCATTATTAGTGGCCGAAGAAATGCAATATATGCAATGCARCACTTTCTAAAATGGTCTAAAACCYCATTCCTGAAAAAATACAGTCTATCTTTCTCTAACAAAGGGATAAGTGCTGTGTTAAATACTTTCTTTTGCCTGAACAGCCAGGAGAAGGATAAAAAAAAAAATCAAGCCAAAGCAAATTACACAGTGGCATCATGCCCAAATCAATCACAGACACCACCTTTTAAATAGTGAGCTGAAWCTTGCAGACTGTATTTTAATACTCATGAAGAGTTTTTGTCTTGGAAAGTCACTTKGTTTAAAAGACCTTTTAATATACTTATGCAGTTGTTCAAATCTTTCATGTTGAGTGAGGTATACTGCTAATTATGCACATATTCAGCTCCTGGAAAAAAGTAAGGGCTGCATGAGTCTGCAATTTAAAATGGCATGCAACGAGAAAAGGCTATGCTAGAATATGAAGTGACAGCAAATATTGCTTCTTCTTCTTGTCCTCTGAATAGGCTGCTAGATTTGCTGTGAATGTTTCGTGAAAGGGGCAACATTGACTACTGGAATTTGCCACATACTTCTTCTTTCAAAATACCAGGCACAGGTTTTAGGTTACTAAGATCCATATGTGGTTTAATACTCACATTTGAGGAGTAAATATTCTATATACTGGAAGTGCGTTTTGATGAGCAATGTAACCATCAAATTGCAAATAAATGTGTGTGTATATATATATATATATATATATAAGGTTGCCTTTCTATTCTAATATAAATGAAATGCCATATTTCAACCATCATCATATTTTCACGCAGGATAATAAAACCAGCTATTTTCACCTTGCTTGGGTCCTGTAACAGTGTGTGAATGTCTKGAACAACTAAACCTAGTGTGCCTGAAACCTTGAACAGGAAAGGTAAAAGATATGGTGAAAAGGATGGACAAGAGCGCCTGTTCAGGAAGTTCCTTGTGAGGTAGGGAATGTGTGTTGCTCCTTACATTTTGTTTCTCTGGTTGGTTTGTTTGGGTCTTTTTGTGCTTTTTGTGTTTTTTGGTTTTTCTTTATCTCTTTTAAGAGCAAAAATGAAATAACAGAATCTGTTAGCAAGCTAAAACAGTGCAGCTAGATAGGAGACCAAGCCATGAAACTTGAGAATCACAAACTGCAAGAGAGGTTTTACTGCAGGAGGTAGAAAGCGGCCAGCTGGCCTGGCACTTGCTTCACCAAGAAACCAAATAGAGGAGTAAACAGTTATAGTTCCGTGGTGGGGATGGAGTAATTAGATATTGTATGTTTCCCTGCTGTTCTTTTTGTTTCTGCTTTCAATAAAGTACTCTTGGCTAAGCCATCTGATTCATATTTGCAAGGAGAGAAAATTAGCTGACTGAGCAACAGAAAGACTATTTTAATTTCCCCAATTTTCTGTGTGGGAGTTTGAATTGCTGTTTATTACTCCTGAAATTTGAGACTGGTTGTTGTTTCTGCTGCTAATCATGCAGCTAAGTGGGTGACATGCCTGGCCCGAATGCTGGTTGTGAATGATTGCTCCTAAACATCCAGGTGAAATTCAGAGAGCTGTATCAACTACGAATCCATCCACACAAGTACCCAAAATATCCAGGTAACATGTAATGGCCTTTGAGGACAGAACGATATAACCTGACTTCTGGTGGCTGTTTCCTTTCTTACACATAAATACATGCTATAATGTCTCATTTGATAATTAACAATCTCGTGGGGTTTAAGGTATGTATTCTGTAACATTTATTTAATTACATCATTTATTTACTGTTTTTACCAAATGGCATTCCCTGACAAGTATCAAGGTTTGTAAACCTATATAATWTTCTTAAATCTGCTTGTATCTCTTCCTACCTGTAATTTATTTAGTTGGTGACTATTGWGTGATGTCACAGAACTTCCACAAAAAAGTCTATATACATGATGAAAATCTAAGTATATGTACTGCTAATAAATGGTTATCACATAACACACAGTAGCTAATCTATTGATTCTGGTAATTGCTATGATATGTAAAACATATTTTGACATAATACTCTTTGGATTTCTGGGTGCATGTTCAGCACTGTATCTATTCTTTTTTAAAATTTAATTTCTTATATTGCTGCTATTTACTCTGTCAGACAATGTGGGTGACATTGCAAAGACTCCAAAGTCATTGGAAGATTTTTCATTCCCATTGCCGTAACATCAGACATTGCCACATTGCACAGATGACTCATTTCTGTGATAACTTCAGGATTCACAGGTGGCAACAGAACCACAATACTGGTGAAACATCCAGATTAACAAAAAAAGAAATAAAGAAATTCGACTTCACAGTGCCATGCTTTAGGCTACAGCAATTCCATAATATGACTCTAATCTTGGAAAGGGAACATTATGYTTCCTACTTGTGTTGAACATTCTATGCATTGCTTGACTCACACACTCCTCTAGATATCATTCGTGATGTTTGTTTTGGACTCTGTGTTGGATGAAAACCACATGGCAGAAACTTGACACAGGGAAGCAGACATGGCTTACTACGTCAGAAGGACTTCACAGAAGGCATGGAAACCCACTACTGTAKGTATATTAAGGGGCATTGCTTAACCTGTTGTCAAAGGCTCTGCATATCATGAACAATTAAAATTGCCCAAYGGAAGGAAAACTGCACAGTCAAACTATTGGTGCTCATGTCCTAATGTCCACATCGGGCATTTCATGARGAGGCAATTATCAGAACTAGAGGTAGATCAGTTCCAATGCCCAGTTCATTAGGGGTGCCTCAGGTGCATTTTGGTACATCTTGTAGCTTAGTTTTGATTTTTTTTTCAGGCATACTGAATAGATACAGAGTATGAACCAAATTTGAACAGTGGGCGGGACTGATCAGGAGACCGAATTAAAAAACACACATCCTGATCTCATCAAAAGCATTAATACAGACACCCTCAAAGAAAGGCCTCTGGAATGATCTCCCTTAATTTTCACTGCTTTTGCTTGTAAGGTTAATTATACTTTTCTTCTTTATTTTTTTCTCTACATAGTTTTTGCTTGAATAATCTATCGATGATTACCTCTGGACTGAATGAATGAAAAATTTTTCCTAGGTCTAGTTAACATATTATTAAAGTCTTATTATTATTATACATATTATTAAAGTGCAGCTGCATGATTTCTGAGTATCTTGATGGAGACTAGCCAGAATACAGGAAACCACTGGTTACTTCCAGGTGAATTTAATTTTTCAAGACCTTATTCACATTTCATTCAGGTCACAAAAAGGTCTCCAGCAAGACTTAASCAAGGATATTTATTTATCAAAACTATTCATTTTTCACTCAGTTCACCTCTTTRGCTCACTCAAAACACTAGACCAAGCTCTGTAGGAGAGACGTGCGTGTCTTATATTTTCTGTATATTCCATCTGACATGTCATAATAGTCAGGTCCACAGTTCTTTCTTGGACATCCTTTTTCATGAGGTCTTCTAACCACAGACACTGAGAGGGAACATGTGTTTTTCAAAACCATCTCA
This sequence comes from Malurus melanocephalus, assembly GCF_030028575.1. Classification (NCBI taxonomy): domain Eukaryota; kingdom Metazoa; phylum Chordata; class Aves; order Passeriformes; family Maluridae; genus Malurus; species Malurus melanocephalus. Next base: position 633,583 of record NW_026623562.1, read on the forward strand.
AATTTATTTTCTCATTTCGTGACAAAACTCAGGTTTACCACATAACTGTCTTAGGTGTACACCAATACACAATGTCAGCAGACAGGATTTCGACTAAGCAAAGTTGCCCTGCACTAGGAGATCAACACCACAGAATAGAAAGGTAAAATCTCTTACAGTTAATCACCTATTTTTGTGACTTATCTCAAAAAGTTCTATTTTTGAGTCACTGTAGTCTTGCTTACAAGAAAATTGCAAGGTTCTTTGATTCTTTTGCTTGCTGTGCTCATGAACCCAGAAATGCTCTCCCGGTAGCCAAACTTTTGTCTCCTTCTTCCCTAATGAAGGAATTCCTTTCTTTTCTTCTTTTGCCTTTATTTTTTTAATACGAGTAAATAAAATGCTACTGGCCACAAGAAAGGCATATGCAAATTGACTGGGATGCATCCAATGGTATGATTATGCTCAGTTTTTGCTTTGGGAGAAACCTATTATTGCTTACTTTGTAAAGGGCATGATCTTAATAATATCTAACAAACATTCTCCCCTTTCACAGAGGCATAATGGATTATAATTTAAGTCTCAGTTAATATTTATTGTGACTGATATCATATTAGTGATAAAATCRGTAAGTCACTGCTTTTAAAGACAGCTACCCCTAATGAAATATTTGAGTTCCTTCTACATGAAATGACAACCGAGTCCCCAGTGSATTGCAAAGAGCCTCCAGAATTTCCTCCAGTCTCCTAAAGACCTTATTTCCCTTTCTTTTCTTTTTGGTAGGAATTTATTAGGTGAAAAGAGCTGTCAGGATATCAAAACTGTGTTTATGATGGAAATTTCTTTTCAAAGATGTTCATAAAGCTCTAGACATATCTGCTGTTACCTAGCTTTTTGCTCTTTCTACAGGCAGATCCCCTTGATTTTGGACCTTCTGTTTTAACTTTAGATTTATCAATCTGTTTTACTTTAGAGGAGAACAGCAAGAATGGGGTTATGTACATCAAAATTAATTCTCATTATTTATCTAAGAACAAATGCATAAGAAAATTAAGACTAATAAGATTTGGACCTAGTTTTAAAATAATTTTTCCTCCTGATTGGCAATTTTTCTTGATTTAAATTTGTACTAGTGATCTTTATACATCAACTGAATTTTTCCTGTGTGTACTGATATTCTGGGCTTCTTCATAGACAATGAACTGAGTTTCAGAACAACTCCTTCCTCCAGACAAAACCAAACCAAACCCAACACAAACAACAAAGCAAAACCAACAAAAAATGCCACCAAACCAAAAGAAGTTTTTTCTCCRTGCCTTGTTCTCAGATTTGTTCTCACATGCTCTCAGAAACCTCCAAAAAGGCAAAGCTTGGACGTGAATGTATATAATTTTTGATGATTACAGATTTTCTCTACCCTGTACAATGAGCTAGATATCTCATGACTGTTTATATTGCTGAACACTATAATGAACTGTTTCATTGCATTTCTTCCCTTCTATCAGATAGCAAGTTAGCCATGGAGCCAAGGGAGAGGTCAAAAGAAGGTGAGGGCATACACAAAGAGTAGAAACTGCAACTCTCTTACTATACAGGAAGATTATCCTGAGCTTTTCACAAAAGAGCTACACCATAAGAAGATTTGCAAAGGGGATATTTCAATTAAATTTTCTACTTCATTTATATTTAGGAAATTTGAAAGCAAAATCATTTGGTTAAAAAGGTAAAATTTTCCTATAATCTCTGTAAAATTTTAGCTATAGAAACCAAAATTGAAGCTATGTATGAAAACAAGATTCATTATTAAAGATAAAAATATGAATATTTTGTGGAGAAAAAATATTGATAAGCTTCTAACAGGTTGGCAACTTTCTCTCTTGTGCATTTTCTGGACTTCTGTACCTTTTTCCCAGTACAAACTGTTAAAGTGAAAGGAATTTTGGTATCGTTAAAGTGAAATAGCATCATCTTCCTTTAAAAAATAGTTTTCTCCAAAACTAATTCTGAAGATCAGCTGGAGAGGGTCCACAGGAGCTGAATTCAAGTAGCAAGTAAGAAGAAAATGAGGCCTTAAGCCCCCCTAACCTCCATTTAAAAGAAAATCTTTCCATGGGGTATTTATTCATTTTTTCATATGTAGATAATCCCTTGCAAATGGCAAAGAACTAGAAATTAGAAAAATAGTAAGCAATAATACCACTGGGAGTAATTTACTTGGGGTTCACTTACCTAAAATTACTACAATTATTAAATATGTTGGAAAGAAATAATGAAACACTACATTGCCTCCACACAAATGTTCAAATCATATTTCCTCTTATAGAAATTGTTTGAGAGATATAAAAGACCATTATGTCATGATTCAGCAACAATTTACTTACAATTTAATAGCAAATTAGATTCACACACTACCATTTATTGCCAAATGGATGGGAAAAAAAACCCCATAGTCTGTGTCCAGGGAGAGATTTTGCATTTGGCACATTTGCTTGTTTTTAAATTAATGTGTTTTGCCAATAGTTTTCCTATGAGTATATGATAGCTCAGTGATCTTCGGACTACTCTGGACTGCCTGAAGCCATGTGGCCTTGCAATGTTTCCATCACAGAAGATAACGCCCAACAAGGTTTTAATGCTCTTCGCAAGAAGTTTTTAAGAAGAGCTGGGCCATATTAAAGATCTTTGATTCATGCTGCAAACTGGGTACTCTGATATGAAATAAAACTGTGACTGATGATCAGGCAGTGACCATTTCCATAACCATCATGCCATCAGTAATTTATCAAGGTAGCATTCCCGATGTGACACACCCTGGGTAACTGAGGGACACAAATACATGCTGTGATTTTAAAATTAATTTCCAAGGATATTCCTTATGCATAATCTGCATATAYGGATTCTTAAATTAAATAACCTACACCAGACTCTGAGCAAATAATGATCAACTAGGATTGTAATAAACTTTTGACAAAAAATTTTTCCTAGAAAAAGGTGATATTTTCATAGGAACATTTAAATGAGAATTTTCTCATCAGATGGTTCATCATAATTTGTCAGTATGGTCTGAAACAAAGTAACTTGCTGGGTAAAGCAATCTGTCATGGAAACATATTAACTCCACCAGACCCTTTGAAAATATGYCTATTTCCTCCTTCTGTGTTATTAAATATCAACCATAGCTCATGATTTTTTCCTTTGCTTTTTATTTTGTTAGCACAAGAGAAAGATACCATATATAAAAGCATCCAATATTTGAAAAATGTTCTCTAATGATGTGCCTTTTTATATACAAAAACATTAATGACAAAGTGATCTCCAAATTGCCACAGTTACCATTAWGTCGGGCATAAGTAAAAGCTAAAATACATACATATACCACATGGGCATGAACTAAGTCAGAAAGTACTCTTTTTGATATTCACAACGTCTAATTTATGCATTTAACTTCAGGTTTCTATACTGGGAGCCAAGTTCTGCAGGCAGCATAGAAAGAGACAGGCTGTGCCACCGCACAGTGCAGAGTACGAGCACTGGAATCAGCTCCTAGAGCAGCCTCCCTCTCTCCACTGGCTGTGGAGAGCTTAACGAGACTAACTTACACACACACCTTAAATTAGATACCTAAAGCAGATGGACTGAACACCTGTCTTTGTTTTCCACAGAATTTTTATGACATTTGGCTTTGCAGGTCTTTTGCAATAGCAGAGGATTCTGCTGGCCTGAACAAAGTACTAAAAGTATTGTAACAGAGAGCTGACATAGCTAAACTCATCCCCAGAATTGTCTTTCTCTCTTTTTCAAGTACCCAAACGGCAGGTTCACATTTAAGATAAAAAAAATCTTGCTTTGATCTGTAGTTTCTGAGCTGTTCCATTTCCACAAAATATATACCAGTATGCAGGTTCAATTTCAGTAGACTATCCAAAAAACTTCGGCATAAAATCTAAATTCAAGAAAATGGAATGCTTTTTCTGGATGTTAAGCAATGGCAAAATACATAATACAAAGCAATCTTCTCAAATGTTTTCTGGCAAAAATGAGGAAAACTTTTCTATGATTTTACTTAAGAGATGCAAGGTTTTTAACAAATACATACRTTTATAARTATAAATAGATTGGTAATATTCCTTACAGTTGCAGGTAGCACATTTACAATAACTCTATATATAGACTCACAATATATCTTATCTTGTTGTCATGTCTTTTTCATATTGTGTAAATTCAATTACATTTTTTGGCTCACTCATATAAGTACCTTAAAAGGCCCCCATGACAAGAAAAGGGAAATGGCTATTTGGAATGGAAAGGACATAACAAGTATAAACACAATGGCTAAATATTTATAAAAGATAAACAAGCTATACAAGAGAAGATAAAAGCTGCATTAATTTGTTCTTCCTGTCTCCAGATAACAAAAAGAAGAACCAGTTTTCAGGTCATAGGTAGAAGTAGGTGGGTGCAGAGAGGCACCCTGTAGTCCAGTAATAGAATTCAACTGCAAACTTTTCATGATYTGAATTTTGTTCAGGGTTCACACATGCTAAAATGCTACAGAAAATTCTTTTTTTTTTTTTTTCCCAGCAATTAAAAGATGAACCAACCACCATGCAACTTGAGGATTTGACATTTGTAAGACATTTTGGCAGTAAGGGGTTGTACACTCAGAATGACAGGTACAGAACGGGTCAGCTACATCTCCTGTGGGGGAAGTAGAGTTTGACAAGAATACCAAGATGAGCTCTCCTAGCAATTAATAGAAAATTTCAAAATTGCTTTAAATAAGTAGGTAGTCTTCTGTGTAAAGGAAACAAAACTGTCCAGTACTGTTAAGACCAGCACCAATCTTAGCTGGATGTTTTCATTGATGAGGTTGGAGAGTTTTTAATGAAAAAAATACAGATTAATATACTTCACATATACTTCATGTACACCTGAAATGTGCAGGCATTTGGGTGAGATGATCACTGTAGATCCCCTCCAATGGACAAAAAATACTCCATTCTATTCTGTCATATTTTTTCAAAATTGAATGACCTGCAATATTCTGCAAATGACTTCAGAGCCTCTTGTGAAGTGCTCTTCATTGAACATTCTGGAGTATTCCAGGAGTTTTAGTGTATTTCATATTCTTAAGATCTTACACAGCCTTCATAAAGCTCTATTTAAATTGGCTGATCTCTGTACTAGATCTCCAGACAATGACCTGCATAGCCAAAAGCTCCAAAAAGGCCTCTTTTTCAGGTACTATTTATTTCACCAACCCTTCCTGGGAATCTTTTACTTATTTATTTCAGTTGTCCTTTAGAGTACTGACTCCCTTTTGGAATGATGATATTGATAACAAAATTTAACACAGCCTTTTTCAAAAAAGTGAATGTATTGTTTCTATTAAAGATTAAAGTTGCTCTGTCTACGATTCTTTTACTGCTTGGAAATGAAAAGAACATTTACTACTGACTATTAAAGYAAAGAAGCCTATGATTTAATAAAGACATAATAAATGTCTTTCTCTTCTTTATGACAGAAAGAAAATTCTTCTCTAATGTCTTGTGATCTGGGCTGGAACTGAATTTCTGTGACAAATGCACACTCATTATCTGCAGAGATTAGAGACCTACTTAAAACAAATCAAAACATATGTTTTGCATATGTCTATGCATTGTTTTTATACAGCAGCATGTTGACCCCTCAAAGAGATTGAAAGGTTTTGAACTTCAGCACTGTCACTTGAACAATAATTTAAGATTCCAATAATGTTAAGCATATCATATAAACAGGAAAAGCTTGATGTGAGCCCTTGGGTAAGGTGAATAATAGAGACATGAAATTGTTGAAGAAGAGCTTCAAGCCACAAGAAGAGCAGGTGAAGAAACATGTTTGCTTGGGGAACAAAACGATCAGACCTGGTGCAAATTTTGAAAAAGAGCAAACTAAAACACAGATGCTAAGTCAGTCCTGTAAACTCTGGGTGCATTTTGCAGCGATAAATAGAATAAATCCCCACACAAAAGTATTATAATGCTCTTTTTTACTCAGCTAGCATAGTCAACCTTTTTTTAAGACAATCCTAAAAAATGTTCTGTTTGCTCCTGTTTCACTTGAGGTTCTAGTGAAGACAGGACAAGAAAGTGTTTCAAACAAATCTTCAAACACTTATTTTTTAAAAAACACAACTCATAAATGGAAACTCCAACAGAAAAAATTCAAAAGCATCCTTTCTTTAACTTTGCTTTAATGTCATAAAATTAACCATATATACTTGAAATGCCTAGAAGTTTAATTTTCTCCTGAGAAAAAGACTGAAATGAAATATCAGATGTTTGTGAGAAAATGCAAGTGATAATAAAATATTGAAAGAAACTATAACATTTATATATAGAACCAAGAAAAACTGAGGGTACTTTCCTAATGTTTCAGGTTTGTAAGTTTGTTTCTTTTAAAAAGCCATGCAAAGCTGCAGAAATAATCCTCTACATCCATCAACTGGTTTGACTAATCTAGAGAAATTTCAATAATGATTCACAGTATATTCAGACAATATCTGTGTAACATCATACAGGAAGGTCTGGAAGAAGAGAGAATATATCACTTTCATGGATGACACTATGTTCCATTAGTCTGAGTTTGGCTTGACTTTTTAAGTGGCTTTTAAAAATATTTTTGAATTTTTAAACACATTAGAGAAAAACCACAATGCTTTTCAGATAATAAGTATGTAAAGCATATTTTTGTAGCATGATTGAAACCTAATTAATCTTTTCCCCTGGAGATCTTTTAGAGTTGAGGGAAGTGGCTATCATAGAAAGAGGACTCAGAAACAAGAGGCATTTCCATTTACAAATATTTCCTTCAGAGCATCAAAGGAATGTTTGGAAATATGTGGCTTATATGTTTTGATTATACATTGCACATGTCATTTAACCTTGCTGTACCTCCTTTTCCACATATATGAGAAAAAGAAAATAATATTTACTTAATATGCTCACATGGCTTTTGCAAAAATATATTAATTAGTACTTGAGCTATACTTGAAAAGTATTATATACAATCTCTGCTGAAATTTTCATGAAATCCTGAACACTGCCTTGGGAAATAATGCCAAGGTTTTTTGTTTTTTGTTTTTTTATTGGCTCTTAATAAGTTGTCACATTCATATGAAAATGATATGTGAACATATTTTACTAGGGAAAAGGGAATTAAACCATCTTTTTATTTGTCTCTAGCCCTTAATAATATTACAAATTTATATGAGAATAATATATGAAGAAATGTTATTTGAGAGCAGAGATTAAAGTGTAAGAGTATCTTTCAGAAAATGAATGAAAAGCCATATTTATCTGGCAGCAAAACCTGTGCATAAGCAAGTAGTGTATTTAGATACTACTAATGCACTTACTTTGCTACCAGTCCATTCATATTACACATTATTAGTTAAAATAGAAACAGAGATTAAACTCTATCATAGATAATTCTTTCCTGCTTCAGTTTGTTCTGTTCGGCATTTGAATTWTCTAGTCCCACAGAAAAGGACAAGAAAGCTATTTTAAACTTGGTTTTGGATGTGTTATACAAAACCCCAATACCAGTGGCTGTGAACACCTTTCCTTCAAGCCCCAAAAGGCACTGCTTTTAGATTMGTGCTGAATCAAAAAATAGGCTTCTACTGGAAGAAGTGGAAAGGAGGTTATCCTCCTGTCAGGCTTTACAAAATACACAGATGAAGACCACTATGTGCTCTATACAGTGATACTTGTGAGCATGGACAGAATTTTATCTCCAGAATGTAAATATGGGARGTTGTATCACATCGTGACTTAAATATTTGTAAACAAGCCAGCAAAACTGAAGATAAAGGATAAAATGCACTTTAACTTCCACAATATTTTTTAATGATATATGAACTGTACAATAACAGTCAAGGTTGAGTTAGGGCTGAAAAACATAGAAAAATGATTTTTCTATCTAAGATAGAAAAAAAATAGTCTTAGAAATTTGAAAAAAATACATTTTCTACATAGATTTTTCTACTAAGACTTTCACATTGATCTTCCAAAATTTTCAATTTGACAACAGGATTTAATATGAAATTTAGAAATAAATTTTGAACTGAAAAATTATTTCTTTTGATATTGCGGCAATACTTGCCAATACTTCTTGTGGCCTACTTTTTCCTATTTTAATCTTTTCACCTCCAGAGAATACATTTGGTATCTCTTCATTTCATTTTTGTTTTGGTTTGAGGCACTGTTTTTTTGAGGGGGCATGTTTTGGTTTTATCCTTTGCTTGTTTTTATTTTTCAGTGTTAAATTATTGTCATGACTAAGCATTCAGTTACCTAAACTTAAAAAAAAAAAAAAAAAGTCTAAATTACTATTATTTTCAATCTGTTTTAACCCACAAGAAGGGACTTGGAGAAATCAGATGTTGTTCTTCAAACACAAAAAGAAGCCCAGAAAAATTTCATAATATCCTTCTGTGTTCCTCCATTATTTGAAGATCAGTGTTCAGTAACACTGCTCCATCCACGTATTATACATATTTTAAATAAACATACAAACATATAAAAAGTGTTATGTATATATTGCAAGTAATTTCATTAAAACATACATRTATTTCCTTTAGCATGGCAAAGAGCACTTGTTAAGTCACAGGTACTTAATTTTCATATCTCTCTAGGTACTCAAGAACACCAGATTATCAAAATTACTATCCTCACATCACATATAACACTTCCTGCCTCAGTGCTTCCAACTGGTAGGCATCTGCTCTTGGACAACACTCAAGTAGTAAAGTCTGCTGACAGAGAAACTGCACATCTCAGAGGCTTTTCCTGTTTCTGAAGAGGTTCTTACACTCATTTCTTCCTTCAGTAGTCTTCTGGACTTGTTTCACAAACCAGCAAGTACTAGGGACTCAAATACCGCTCTTAATCACTGTAGCTTTTAGTATCTATTTACATCAAAATATTACCTCAATAACTAAGAGAGAAATTATTATAGGACTGTTTCTAAAAGTGAAATGTCTAAGTGAGAAAAGTTAAGTATTTTCAAACTTACAAGTCATCTCATTACAGATGCTATTTGATTCACAATTAAGTCAATAGAAGTCTTCTGAATAATCTCAAAGAAATAAATGGCATTTGATATGGCAATTTTTTTTCCAAAGGTTCTCAAATATCCATGTATTTATCTCTCAACAATTTAGATGAGAACATCTGATTACAGGGCACTGTTCTTTCATTTATGTCTTATGTAACTTGCCATTTCTCATAACATAGTAAAGTTTTTCTGTGTAGTTTTGTATTGAATGTGTTTTTAAAGGTACAGGAAGAACTGATGAGACTGCCTAGGATTGAGAGATGAAGTTCTAAGAAAACTGGTTTAGTCTTTTATCTGCCTGAGATTTCTAACCAGAGATATAAGGCACTTATATGTTGCATGATAGGGATTTTTTCCCCATGTTTTTTCAGATGTCATCCCTAAATAAACATGCCAAAACTCCTCTTTGCTGACTGCGTCATCAGAGCTTGCAAACGCTAGCACTTCTCTGACAAGCATTGTGAATCACAGTTATTTTTTTCTCCCAATGTCTACGAGGTCTGCCACCTGAACTGGCATAGCCTGTAAGTGCCATCAACTTCTCCTCAGGGCTTACAAGCTATATTTGCTCTTTCAGAAGAATCTGAAAATGTTGTGAACCATAACTATGTTTCCGAGAGAACTTACAAGTTCTGCCATCTGTGCCTGCAGTGCTTCAGAGCATCATAATATGGATATGGAGGCATTTTCATCATGGGGTTTATGATCTCTACCAGCTGCATCAGCAGAGATTGTTAGTGCTGTGAACCACAACCATTTATCTCTCAGCACAGATGCCTGCTTTACTTTTTCATTAATGGGCTATATCTCTTTGACCACTCTTATATGTACGTGTACTTTTTTTTTTTCAGCAAAAAGGAAAGCAAACAAACAAAATAATCATTTAAAGCAGATTTTAATCCCTGCAAATCTGGAGAAATTTCTAAATATTTATGTTAGTTTAACTAGGCCTTGTTTAGACCAGGAATTTATTGCAAATGCAATAGCCATATCACTTGTAAACCTTTCTGTAGTCTGACAAAGCTGCAGCTCTTGCTCCTATTCACAGATTTGAGAAAGTATTTCCTTTTAAAAATATGATKTTGATTCTCTTTATGCTGTCCTGACATCTTCCGGATATCTTTGGTTTAGATGACATGAAAAAAACCAGCCCTTATGAAGGAAACTTTTGCACTCRTTCGCTGTTCATGAAGGAGTTTTGGCACACGGTGATACATCACTATTTTCCCTACATTGGCCCTGGGAAAGAAATGAGCTGGGTGTCTATGATGAATAACAGCAAATCCAGATGGGTACAACGAGGGCTGTGTTTGTCAGAGCGGAAATGTAGAAAGGAGCTCTATCATCTCCATATGTTGACAGAAAAAAAGCCATTGACATGCCAAGAAGCTCTTGACTGACTGTCTAAATGGGAAAGACAAGGATATAAAAGAAAGTTTTACTACTGAGATTTTACTACTGATGTCATTGTGTACCTGTTGCATTTCCATATACCAGTATAGGAAACGTATAGATCTGGAAAGTCTAGTAGTAAAAAACTAATGAACTTTCAAATTATAGCTTTGAAGATACTAGGCTTATATATCTATAATTCTGTGTTTGTGTGTGTACACAAGCCTGACCTTACACAGTTAGACTCTGTTTAATTTGACTGTGATGAAGTGACCAACCAGAAGTACTTTGTGGTTGTGTAGAGTTTTCAGAAAAAGGCCTTATTTCTTATCAGCCCTGTGGAGACTTGTTTGGTACTTGGGATTTTGCAGATCTTGCTTCTGGGACTGTCTGGCTGCATTGGTTTCCCATAGCTGGGGACACAAAGGACCTCAAAGTCCCCAGGCAGAGAATCTGGCACTTGGTGGACCCAAAAAGCAATTAAATCTGCCTCCTGCTAATCCTAGGCCTTCATACCAACTTGAAGTTTCCTTTACAACATGGGTTTTGGAAATCAATAAACAGACTGGTTTCGGAAAAACATTTGACTGGRTTGAAGGCAAGAATGTTTGATTTCCATTATAAATACAGAGGTTTCAAAAATAAAAATACTAAAGTCAGTTTTCATTATTTAAAAAATGTTATCCAAAAATAATTTACAGGTTATTGCARTTGCTGAAATTACAGAGGAAATGCAAAACTGGGTAGGTCTTAGATTTTTTCTTTGCTGAATATAAATAAAAATCCTATCATTTTTAACATTTCAGGTGTACTATCTAAATCATGAAAAGTAGTAGAAACCTGTAAGGTTAACTGCTGCTTATCAAATAATACCTATCTTTCATTTTAAAAAGAATTCTTGTAGTTTTGGATCGGTATTATAAAACTAGATATGCAAAATTTTATTTAAAGGGAAACATTCAAAGGGAAAACAGAAGTATCAATACTTAACAACTCTCKTATATGCTGATTCTACTATAATGTTTACTGAGCGGTCATTATTGCCTTATTCCACATCCTCAGGAGCAKTCAAAATTTAAGTTTTACTCCCTATTCACAATGTACCAGTAAGATACTTGACACTTTGCTCCTTGCTGGCAATAATATTTTAGCAAACCTGACATATATTTATATACATATTTTTCATGTCAAATAACTTTATTAAGACTTTCAAGAGTTTATTTTTGTAGCTGTGCCTTCTACATTTTTTTCTGCATTTTTAAAAATTAGTAATTTCAAAAGTTTTTAAGTAAGCTAATCTGAAAATTTGAATTGCTGCTTGTTGACTTTTTGTGCTTTTCTACTGCATACTTTAACTAAGAGCACAAAATTTGTAAGTTTTAAAAAGAATTGGAGGGACAAGTATGTATTCCTTAGACTAATACTAAATATTCCCTTTTCTGAATCATTGCACAGCCCTTGGAAAGACAAAATGAAGATCAAAATAAATGTGGAACTGCACCTGCTTCTTGGAAGTAGGTGGTATTTAAGCTGAATTTAATCTTGGTATTTACATACAGAGGGACAGCACACTGGCAAAGAATCCACATGAACGTGGTCCAGGTATTCACAATTAGAGGATCATTACTAAACCAAATTATTTTCATGAATAAGTGCATCTGGCTGTTATGCCATTGTTTGGAAACCTGCAGTCAAATCTGTAAGCAAACTGGAGGGAAACCTTCAAATTGCTAAAAAAACCCCAACTTCATCCCAACTGAGTATGTATTGGGCTGCCTGCATGATTTTCCTTTTTCCATAATATGAATATGACAACATTTAGAGGGCTTACTGATCCCCAATACTTAACTGTTAGGCTATATGAATAGCAAATGAAATATGATATAAAATATGCAAAATAATAGTACATTAGCCTAAACAACACTAATAAATTGCAAAGCTTAGCATGAAATTGAAAATCACTAATGGAGCACTGTGCAGTTTGTTGAAGCAATGAGCAGTCAAAGAATCATACATAATGTAACAGTACAATTGCTAACAGCAGGTTCATAGAAGACAATTTAAACTTATTTTTTATGGACAAGAGGAATTGATCTTTGAAGCGGTTCCTAAGGAGATTCCACTTAGCCCGAACAGCATCTTGGGATTGAGTTCTGGTCTATCCATTGCATCAAATACATATTTATGAWCTTCCAGAAAACACTGATTTAAATTACACATGAGATGATGGTTTATGAACTTAAACTAGAAGAGGTAAAAATAAAAGTAGAACAAATACCTGGAACTGGTATTGAATTCAATTGTTGTAACACTCCTGCAGGTTGCATTGGAAGATAGGTCATATGTAAGGAGTTCCACTYCATAAAAATTTTGGGAATTACAAATATTTAAAGCTATGAACACAAAGAATAAACAATTTTCAAAATCATAATATGCCAGATGATAGTCTATTTTCTCAATTTATGTTTAGTCTAGTTGGTATCAAATGTACTTTCTCAAGGAGCAAGACTGCTTGACAAAATGCAAGTATTTACTATGCATTGATAGGAAAAGTTCTCACATTTGTGAACATTTGGGGGGAAATGACATCATATTMATTTCTTCTTTTTGCAGCATTTYCCCCAATGAAATACTAAATTTCATGCTGTCTTGCAGAGTAAGTAAAAAAGGCTTTACAAAATTTAGCAGTATCATATGATCTGATATATTTTAAGTAAATTTAAATTAAGAACTGAAAAGCCAAATATGAAATTCTTATGAGATCATATACAGAAAATATTTTTGTCTCCTAAAAAGTATTGTAATTGTAGCCGTTCATTTTAAGCAGCCATCATTTTCCTTGATGAGCATGGCTCTTTTCTTCCAATTAATTTCAACTCCATATATGAATCTAGGCCCTTTTAATGCTGTTATTTTGCACTCTGGCCTCATTAGCCTACAGGTCTTACAGAAACTGAAAAAATCTGCAGAAAAATAATGTATTTGAAAAAYGAAGAGGTTGCATAGATGGGTCTTTTGTTTATTAAAATGTAAAGTATTTAATGGCACAAGCCTTTTGCATTCATAAAGTTTTGTGGACATATTGTTACAACTTAAGCCTAGTCATACAATTAATAGACCTAAAGCCACAATAATAAACTGAACAGCAAGTAGGTTGCCAAAGAGCAACAGTCCATTTAATCGCTGGGCAAACAATATTGTAGTTGCATATGTTGAGATCTGAGGTATTGTTTACAAATCTAGCAAGTACAAAACTGCAATCGTAGTCCCATCATCCCAAGGCTCTCATTGATGTAAAGGTGCGATGATGAGAAAATGAGGGGTCATCACCACATTATATTGTTTAATCGCTCTTTAAATTCCAAATGCCATATCCTAAGGACTTTCTGAAGGAAACTCCAAAATTTACGTGCATTATGYTTCTTCTGAACATACTTTCTGATGAGGTACCTTACTGAAGATACAGTGTATTAAAGTTGCATCGTACAAATCAGCAAGTAGGTTGTGACTTCATGGAAGCAACTGAAGAACTACAACTTTATAGCCCTATCCCTGTTAAAGACATAGGCTCCAGTCCAAAACAAATTTCTCATCACAATAATTCAGGTAAAGGTGCTCCTCCATACTTTTGTTTTTGCCAAAATGAGATATTGGATGTGCAACTTGAAGTTTTGAGAATGAAATACAGATAAAATACTTAAACAACTTATGCATCAAAAATTGTGGCAGTAGTTTAGCAGATATTAAAGTTTAGGGTTTACTTTGTTCAGCTCTGATCTCACTACCAGCCAAAATAAACTCATTATTTTATAGTCTAGCTGTAAGCAGCATTCATRCTCTTCAAGCTGCATAGCRTTAAAACTTTAGGTCTTCGGTTGATGTTGTGCCAATCCTATATTCCTATATTACGTCAGCTTGTATGCCCAAAAGGTGTCTGTGCCTTTAAATTCAACCCAGAAGTAGGGGCAGGGTCAGCGTGGGCAGTTTAAAAGATGGGGCTGCTGCACAGCCATTTGATTTTTTGGACCACTGCATCAGCGCTGTAGGAATCCTTACTCGCTGCATGCAGGGGAGTTACATTGTTTCCGTTTAGCTAGCTCCTTTTTGTTAGCTTGGGCAAACATCTCTCCTTGGACTGCTACTCCTTTCTGCAACTCCTGTGATTTTCCTGAGCAATTTGGCGGCCGGAGGGGACAAGCGGCACCGCTCCGTCTCATCCTGGACTCCGGAAGAAGCCAAGCCGGCAACAGAAAGCACACAGAGCCCTCTGTTGCATCCACAGTGAGGAGAAAACTATCCAGGTTTTGCCACTGTTGCCCAAGCACCACGTGGACTCTTTTTTTCTTTTGTTTCTTTTTTTCCTGGGAGCACAGGCCACCATCTTTTTCCGCAGTATGTGGCCGAGTGGCTGTGGGGGAGGGAGCAGCATGCGTTCCTGGACTTTTAAATATCTAACAGTTACTTTTTATCTGTGTCTGGTGGGCACYGTGTTTTGTTAATAAACTACTTCCTTTTTTCTCTTCACGTTTTGCCCAAACATCTATTTCATATTAGTGGGGAAAAAAAAAATTATCAAATTTTTCACTTCAGAGGAAACATTTGCTCTGTAACGTTTTTCTCTGAAAACATTGTCTCAAACCAAGACAGTCAGATAACTATTAATCTACTTAGCAACAATACGGCTACATTTTTTTTTTTAAATGTGGTTTGTTTTTAGATGATTCAAGTGTTTTGACAACTAAACTGTCTTTTTTACTTTTTTTTTTGGGAGGGGGAGAGGTGTCCTTTTTCTGCCTGAGTGTCAACAAAGCACAATTCCACAACTCCCTTATCTCCTAGCTTTTATATCAAACAGCTATGAATTGATGAAAATAATTCCATTTCCATAGTGTTCCTCTCTGATTCTAGTATTCAGGGGTTTTTCGCTCTGGGATAGACTTTCTACCATACTGTGCAATTGGTGTTGCAAGGATGCTAACATTTTCAGAAGAGGCTACATTAAAAATTGGCCTCTTAGTTGATGTTATCTGAATGAAAAGAAACTCCCCAAGATCTGAGGAAAAAAAAAAAAGTATTCCCTATTTCTCTCATCAAATGAATACAAACATAAAAATGAGAGAGCTGACACTGAGACTGGAACATGGCAATTAGAGAGTGAAAGCAAGTGGGATGATGCTGGCTTGAGGAGACTGATACAGTTGAATTAGAAATGTAGGASCTGAAGTGATATGGAGGATCCATGATGAGGCATGGGATGATACCAGGGAGAATAAACCTGRGTGGTTCTGGTACATAACATCAGTTACTTCACCTTAGGCAATCCTGCTTGTCCCCACTAAGCAGAGGACAGTAGTGAGAGAAGACAAGTGAGCAGCAACTTGATATGGCCTCTGTTGTCCATTTCCTCTCTCACAACCCATTGGCAAAAACAGCAAAATGACAGCCAGGAGGGCTCAAAATGTGACTTAACTGCTTTACTCAGCAGGAGTRCAGACTCTTCAAAGTACTGCAGAAATCACCATGGCAGGAGTTAGGGTCAGAAATGAAGTGGGGTTYTCTGTGCCTCTCTGTGTATGCATCTTTGATCTTCAGGGAATATGGGTAATCTGTGCTCAGATTGGGCCAGGGTTGCAAGCCTCACTATTTAGAAGCCATGTATATCTACTTTTGGAACAATCTCATCTGATTCTGTCTTAAAATATAAATGAGGCAGGCTAAATTAGAGTTAATCTAGATCTTCAAGCTCATTGCTGCTTCCTTCCACCATCCTTTAAAATGGTCATAGTACAAGTATTAGATAAACTTCAAGACACAAAAAGTTGGAATAATTTTTCTTAAATTGCTAAAGAAAATATAGCTAGACAAGGACATGACTTGTCTTCAAAACAAGCACATGGGAATTTGTCCAGTTGTCAGCAGCATTTTTAAATCATCACTTACTCCTGAGAGCTGAGGAAGACCAAAACTTTCATCCAACAATTTTCTTAGTCTACAAAAGACCAAATTCTCAGTAGCTCAGTTGTGAGAGTGAGGAATGCTTTCATGGGAGGAGCATGCTTACTAGAACTTTCACCATAACCTAGAATGTTTAGGAAAATAATAGYAAAATAATATTTTACTAGAATATTTCGGGAAATAATAGCAAAAGAATAGAATAGCRGAAGTCCTGTATCTCCTGTTACTGCTAGGCTTAGGATAAGTAAACAACAAAAAGCATACTAGGGGCATATATGTATTATTTCAGATTTTTTTWATGTTTTTGTAAACACCAAGAAGTGCAGTAAGGGAACATGTGTATTACTWCAGATTTTCTGTATGTTTTAGTATGATATCATGGCCCTCTGAAAATATCCAATAACAGTAACTGAATATCAAATATTTTCTATAACCTTTAATTGATATTTTGCTTTGTTCTTGTAGTTTTCATTGTAAAGACAAGAGTCATCAATAGCTTACTGGCTTGGGATAGATATGAATACCAGATAATGCAATAAATTTGGCAAGTAAAGCAGTCAAAAAGAACCCCTGGGAGAAAAAAAATCTAAGTGTAAAATTCAATTTGTTGTTTAAGAAGCACAGAAACCTGAAGCTATTTTAAATGTGAAAGAGTTTCCCTCTCTTTCATGCTTCCTTCCTCCTTTCCACCACCACCCCCCCCCCCCCCCCCCCCCCCCCCCCTTTCCTCCCTCTGAATCTCAGTCTCTCTCTGTTCCTTTGCCTGCTTTTTTTGGTCAAACTTCCAGGATCCACCAACAAAAAGAATTGCTAGCATATGAAAAATCCCGCTCCTGTGTAGCTGCTTTTTTAATTCACTCTGTACTGGTGCTGCAGCAGATTTACTGATATAGTCCCTTGTTTAATAAAAGACAGATCCCCAAATTTGTGTCACATTTTAGTAGACAAGATACTCTGTTGGAGCCACATCATATTTTGAGAGATTAGTACAAACAATAAAAAAAAATTAATATATTAGTATATGTGAATATGTGAATACAATAAATTCTTCTATACTCAGAAGCCCTCTTGACCACTGGGGAAGCTCTGAAGATCATAAAAATAGACAGAAGAAATATTATCCTTTAGAAAACTCTGACAATATTTACTTGGTACACCCAAACATATGTTGATTCTGTATGACAAATCATACTTCTAACCGATTTTTCTTACTTTTTGAAATGTATTTTGCTCCTGTGAAAGGCGCCAAATGGACATCCCTCAAATCCTGAGCCTCGCATTTTTCTCATCAGARAAAAGCTACCCCAATTTCCCACTAGTGTACATAATTGCTGCCATTGAATTACTATTTGTGACAGTAAGATAACAATGTAGTCTATRCACCCCATTCAGTGCTCACTGTTTGTACCAACAGTGCAAGCTAGAGGGCCATTTGTGGCATTAGCTTTTGTAGACATAACAACCTGTCAATTAGCAAGTGAATTAAGTAACTCACACAATAATCATCAAATAACWAGCCTCAGTCCCTGCTAAGCTGAGCTATTTTCAAACTGGCAAATCACAACTTCTGATCTAGAGCTGTGTGCCATATAGATATCCCAAATTTGTTCATTTGATGATGCTTTTGTACTTACTGCAGCATTAGAATAGGATAGATCCAGATCTTGTTATTACTTTACCATTTCACTGGTGTGACACTCATGGTTGMAGGTAATGAACAAACACAATACACAATAAGGGCAACCATCAAGATATCACTTTTCTTCATTAAATAACCTTGAAAACCYTAATTAGTTTGCATTAAACTTGCCAATTTTAGCTGGATATAAAAATATACAGAATGTGTTGAAGATGGCATTTTTAACCTTGTAACAAAGAATCAGAAAYTGATTGTTTTGGCTATTAGAATTATCTGACTTGGTCCATCCTTAGAGTACTTTTTCAATGGTATGCTGGAGCTACATTATTACCATAAGAACTGTAAGCATCAYGACAATAATGACTTTGCTGAAACTTAAATGTGTGAAATTAAGCCATTAACAATGTAAATATGTCCAGCAATGAAGTCAGCGAGAGGTCATTACACTAKGTACAAGAAGGATGTTGCATTCAGATGATACACAGCTGTATTGCATATATACACTGGCTTCTTTGGTGATTCCATAAAGAATGAATGATCAGGAAAAACTGTTTATATAATAATAAAGTTATACTGTAGGAGAAAAAACTACAYCATATTTTACTTCCAATTAACCACAGAAGTTACTCTTTTAAGGAAAGTTGTCATTACAATTTGGTAAGACACTCCAGTGTGACAAGTACACATACGTTTATAAGTTAATTTAATCCACTTGGATCTTCATACACAATCAGAACAGGATATTTTATTAAAATGTCAGCACTTCCAAATCGAAAAAAYGTAAACTCTGGAGGCAATGATACAGACTTTCAGTCTGTAAGTGTTGATCTACACTGGATGCAATTTTGCTTTTGCTTCTAAATAAAAGCAAAATGTACAAAGCATAATAAAATACTATACAAGTTAGAAGAAATAGCATTCTAAGCACTATGTAAATTTCAGGAGCAGATTTAAGTCTACAGAGAACCCTAATCTGTTTTTGTTTTACYATTMCAGCCTTTCTTTCTTTGTAAGAGACAGGGCAATAGTTGCAGAATACATTCTATTAAACATAATATACCCAAGAATGTGCTGTACAAATATAAATTACTAAGTCCTCCATACCATGGCACTTACAATCCTATTAGTCAAAGACATCATACTGAGAAGCTTCAGTATGASTTAAGAAGATGCTGGTGAGACCATCCTGACAAAGAATGCGAAAAGTGAAAKATATACAAGGAGAAACCCTGACAGAATACAAACCAACTATATAAAGCTCAGATACAAAGAAAATACATATTAAAAAAACRCCATGGAATTAGAGGAGAAAGGAAAGAAGTTTTCTGTAATGAGAGCTAAAACATCCTCAAAAATAGAAAATACAGATAATGGGAATGACAGAGACAAGGCAAATAAAGGTTATTGCAGTCAGCCAAGGTTAGCTGGAACAGCATTGTATTGGGTTTTACGAATGTGGCAAGAGCCCAGTTTGTTTCTGCAGTAGCTGGAAGTTTCTGTACCTTGCTTGTGGAACCAAACCYACCTGTGATGGTCTTGGAAGCAATGTATTTACATACCCATGATGCAGTCTCAGTGCTTAATAAAATCTGCTGATCCTGAACCAGCTGTGCAAGGAAAATACTTTGTGTCTCTGTTGTGGTCAATCTGGCACTCAGATAAATAATTGGGAGCTAACTGAACTTCAATGTCAAAGATAAGATATCTAGACATAGACATAAATAAGAAGGTAGTGATGCATGCAAAGGAGAAAGGTGAAAAAGAAGATGCATGCAAAGGAGAAAGTGAAAAGGAAGAGAATCTACTGACAGAAGCAACATTTTGGGCAGATGGGAGGAGTTGATTTAATGGAATTTTTAAATGCTTAAGTACTATCCAGATTATGTTTGAAAGCTTATAAAGAATGAGTCCTGAATTCACATTTCCATTTTARAAATATATATCAGAAGTATACAAATACTGCTTTTCTGATTTAAATTTCTTTTTGCAATAATTTACTTTTAAGTAAATAACTTAAGGATAAAATAAACACTTCTGCAGGCCACCATTCAGTAGCAATGGCTAATCAGTCAACTAGCTTAACTGAAAGCAAGTATGTGTCATACACTGAAACACAGTACAGTTTGGATCAGTTTGCTAAGGGTGAAGATCTCTTAGACTGGAAGATTTCAAATCAGATGAAAAAAATATAAAAGTTTACAATGAAAAATTATGATGTAAAAGCATCATTATCATCCAGAATTCAACAGTGAATAATGATAGAGTATTTAATTTCTATTGCTAGTAAACTAAGTCTTCTTCAGTTCTGACAAAGTGCAAACTTATATTTTTTCCTACTGCATACATGGGATATTATATAAGCCATATGTATTGCTTCATCCACAGAAAAGCAACTTACAGTTGCGGTTGCAATTTTCTTTTGTATTCTGTTTCGATGAYACCTCACAGTGAGATTTCTCAAAATCTGAGCGAGGACTATTCCAAACACCAGTAACAGATACTGGAAGCTTGTGCCTATGACACTTGCCTCTGGTATCATCTGATGACACAGACATCTCAGGATTTATATATACATACAAATAATTAAAAAAAAAAAAAACAAACAACAAACCAGTCCTTGTAGTCACAATTGAGAAAAAATCCCAAGAAATGTAATGGATATAAATGGAAGTCATGCTGGAGAGCTAGTTGCAACCCTTGCTGTGACACTTACTTGCATGATTATACATTTTACTGTATTACCCAAACTATAATTTACAGAAGAAAATACCTCATTTGTCTGAAAGARTAGAATTTGAATTTGAGTTTTTTCCTTTAAAGAGGAAGGTGTCTGCTGATACTTTAGTATGTAACACCCMTGCTTGTTGCTCAGCCTCACTGTTGTCACAGCACTACAAATTCTGCTAGGGCTACAAACCCTGCACTTAARTAAGTTGATGCTGAAATCTCCTTCTGGAGTGATTCCAGTTCCCTTGACTATATATGAGCACACAACTTTAAAGCCTTCTTAACTGAGACAAAGAGGGTTGGGATTATGATCTCCAACCTACAATACAAGAAAAATCATTCTACTTTTGTTTCAAACGTAAGATGTATCCAGGGTCCATAAATGATCATCACATGTTTTAGAGAGAATTCACTGGGAACTGGAAAAAAAAAAAAAAAAAAAAAAAAAAAAAAGAAAAAAAAAAAAAAAAAAAAAAAAAAAAAAAAAAAGGAAGGTGAAAGAGAAAGTGAAACAAGTGACATCTCTTGAGGGAGAGAAGAAAAAAAGAAATTGCCATATTTGAACCCTTAAACACTTGTCCTGTTTTTTCCATTACCTTTAATAAAATGGATGCTCTAACCAAGATATAATTGCCATTGACATTTGCTCACTGCTTATTCTGTCTTGCTCATTTTCTGTCTGCCTTTTTAATTTTTACCATTGTCAGCTCTGATACCGAGCAGTAATTAGCAAAATTCACTTTGATCTGACCTCTACCAAGGGAGAATGTAACCAATTGTCCTCAGTAGCAGGGAAAATGACCTCACAGATAACCTCGTAGGGCAGTGTTCGGCAGTACTAGAACAGACGCTGCTTTTTGACTTAACTGCAGAGATTTGGAATTATTCCAATGACATGAGCAGGGAGACTAGGTCAACTGTAGGTTAAGGTTTTTGCAAGTTAGAGGGTTTTCAAAGAAGGAAAAAAAAATCCATCACTGGAGAGATTCAAATCTAATTGTGTATTCTATACAAGTATATATTTGAATTTTAACTTGTAATTTACACTAAGACAGCTATCCAGGGAAGTTTTAGTCCAATCTTCCATGTTACATACCTTCAACAAAGATTCTCCAAAATAAGAGAAAGGTTATCTAAAGAATAGGAAACACTACAGCCTTGACTCTGTGGACTATATGGACTGAAGAGTGGCTGAAGAAGCAGCAAGCAAGACTGACTTTTTCCACCTCTCGTGAACATATGWGAAGCAAGGGGCTAGTACAAGGGGAACATATGCAAGTGGGTTGTGTGTTGTGTAGGCCATAAACCACCAGGGACTCCAGAAAGAAGGGAAGTTTAGGAAAAAGTAATGATTCCTCTCATGATGATTCAATTTCTAATGACTYCTTACATAAATTCCCTAAAGAGGAGCAGACGTGTTTAAATGGAAGCCATTTTAGAGGGGATAAATCTAAATGCAGTTGGATGGAACTGACTAAATGCTATTGACAAAGAAARGGAAAATGATGCTAATGACAATCTGTGTCAGTTGGGTGGACAGTAGCAACTCATCCTAACTCTGCTAGTATCAAGGAGACTGATTGCAGAAGGAGGTATCATACTACATTGAAAAACAGGAGGTTTTTTCCAATGAGATTATGCTTCATCACCTGAAGCATTTAATAGTTACGCTAGACTAAACATTTAAGGCATATTATACCATTTTGCTACAAAGAGGACAATGTAATCCAAATTTTCCATCATGACTCACTATGTATAATACGAACTTCAGATGCTAAGTGCATTACATGTAAATATTAGCAGGTCAGGATGATAGATTTATGGAAAGAAATTAATCTAAGTGATGGCTAATCATATTGCCCTTATTTTGTGAGGCACTACATATATCACCTGTCCATCAATGAAAAAGGATGTTCAATAAATTTATCTCACAAGAAGCAGTTGAGAGGAACCCTTTCTTTTCTAACATGCTTCATTTTGTAGTTATCAAAAGGTGTATACTATCTACATTCTGTTTATCTAGCTTTTTCTATCTGTCTATAAGCAGAAACTTTGATCAAAATAAAGTGGAGAACAAATATTTCATTCAATACATTAACATTAAACCTCTTTAATAATAGAATTCTCCCTGCATAATTTGTGACTTTTAACTGTCATTTAAGCCAATTATATTTTAGTCACTATAATAGAATCTGTGCTGAGGATCTCCAGATCTGACTTGGAATTCATTTCAGTATAATAAGATGGCAATTTTAAGTAATATATACATTTTTTGAAAACAGCAGACTCATACTGTCATAACAAAGAACTAACCTAATCTTTGCCCCTGTGTTACTAAAGAGAGAAGCAGATAGTACCCAGTAGGGTTTCATTGTGGCAACAGAGGTCTTGTTGGAATACCTCTATTTTAAAATGTCTTGATATATCAGTTTTAAAAATGCATCATTCCTCAAAACCACACAAAAGCCATCACTTCAAAAGCCTCTGATTAGTCTGAACACAATCAAAGGGATGTGAGATAGCTGCCATTTAGTTCAGCCAAAGCAATCCATGCCAACTGCAATAAACCCATCAAACTGTCATAGAGTCAAGCTGTGAGAAAAAGACAACGGTGATTATATGCAATAGTTTCCTTCGGTGGTTTTATAATTTCAATTTTTCAAACATTTCAAGATTTTCAATACTTACAGTAGCAATCCTTTAGTATAGAATATTTTCCCCAGGAGTCACTCTCAACAACTTAGCCTATTGGTTTTTTTCCCCATCATTGAATCAAGCATATAAGCTCATCAGACAAGAAACATTGTGATTACAATTGTATATAAATTATTTAAAGAGATTCAGACAATCAAAACAGATATTTAAGTACCTACTTTCTTTGATATGTTCATATAACTCTCATTAAAATTACAGTTACAATTGAGAAATGAAACCTATACCTAAAATTAAACAACATTCTTCCCTTCACCCTGAAAACCAATGACCCACTGAAAAGCAAAAAAAAAGGAATCTTAGTGATCATAACCTAAGACACAAGATGCAAATTGAAAAATTCATAGTGCTCATTACAACAATCACAAAGAATAGAGAAGAATGACACTCAAGATTAAGGAAATTTAAGACAAACTATTTAAATTGTTCTTTGAAAACCAATACATTATTTATAAGAATTTTTAAAGCAGATGGAATATTGGAACCTCAAGGTGTGTTTTCCTCTCCACAGATGTATTTTATGCAGCACAAATGCTGTTGGGAACTTCGCAGCACACTGCAAAGAGTATACTGTGAGTGAAGAACAGAGGGGAGTAACATTGTGATTCGCTGCTCTAAAAGAACTCTTGGATTAGCACTATGTTTAAACAAGACACTGGCAGATTTCAGAGCAAGGAAAGRCAGCAATAAGGATAGAATTTATGGGCTTTGCCCAGACTCCATCTTGCTGAGCTTATGACTTAGCTGACTAAAATACATGCTGTCTCACCCTTGAATACTTAGTGGCTATGTCAGAACTGACCTACATTTGTGGTGTTAGCACATCTATGCAGACTTAAAAATGCCATATTCCCTTTCCAGCAGGCACCATTCTTAACCTACCTTTAATATGGTTTACTAGGACATGATCTATAAGCAGCAGTAAGGTCTATGAATGGTTGTGTAAGAAAAAAAACAACTTTTTTTTTTTTTTTCCTGTAAGAAGTTTTTCACAGAAAGAAAAATATTTTCTGAGAGTTTGAGTGGAAAAAGAGGCTTCTAATTATTAAGGCTGTGTGACCTTAAGATGGTTGGAGTCTGGTCTGCTAGGATGTAAACAGACACTCAGCTGCAGCTGACCTTTTCCTTCTGCTGAGTACTCTAGTGCTGATGACAATTCTTACAAAATGAGAAGAGCAGAAAAAAACAACCGAAGGTATTACTGAGAGTAAGGATAGTTATACTCATCAAACAATTAAGTACCAATTTAGTTCATCATGTGCCCAAAAAGGTTGTCCTAATGCTTCTTGAACTCTGTCAGGCTTGGTCCTGTGACCACTGCCCTGGGGAACCTGTTCTAGTGCCCAAACACCTTCTYGGGTAAGAACCTTTTCCTGATCTCCAACCTAAACCTCCCCTGACACAGCATCAGGTCATTTCCTTGGGTCCTATTACTGGGCAGCAGAGAAGAGATCAGTGCCTGTCCCTCCTCTTCCCGTTATGAGGAAGCTGGAGATGGCAATGAGGTTTCTCTTCAGTCTCCTCTATGCTGAACAGACCAAGGGACCTCAGCTGCTCCTCAAATGGCTTGTCCTCAAGGCCCTTTAGCAGCTTTGTTGCCCTCTTCTGGACAACAAATAGTTTAATGATGTCTTCCTTACATTGTGGCACCCAAAGCTGCCCCCAGCAGTTGAGGTGAGGCCGCCCCAGGTCAGAGCAGAGTGGTACAATCCCATCCCTTGCCCGGCTGGCGACACTGTGGCTGATGTCCCTCAAGACATGCTTGGCCCTCCCAGCTCCAGGGCACAATGACTCAGGTTCAACTTGCTGTCAACCTGAGACCCTGGGTCCCATTCCACAGTGCTGCTTTCCAGCCTCTCATTCCCCAGTCTGTATGTACATTCAGGGTTGCCCCATCCCAGATGCAGAATCCAGGACTTTTCCTTGTTGAATTTCATATGGGTRCTGGTTACCCAGTCCTCTAATTTATCAAGATCTCTCTGCAGGGCCTCCCTACCTTCCAGGGAGTCAACAGCTCCCCCCTCTGTGAACTTGCTTTGTATCCCTTCTAGTCCTGCATTCAAGTAATTTATGAAGATGTTGAAGAGCACAGGGCTGAGGATGGAGTTCTGCAGAACTCCACTATTGACAGGTTGCCATTCTGATGTCAYCCCTTCCACTGCAATGCTTTGTGTCTGAACATGAGCCAGTTGCTCATTAATCACATAATGTGTTTATCCAGCGGTGTGCTGGACATTTTGTCCAGCAGGATACGTAAGTGACAACAGTGAAGCCTTCACTGAAATCCAAAATGACTACATCAGCTGGATTCCCTGGATCAACTAGTGCATTACCTTGTCATAAAAGGAAACCTGGTTTGATAAGCAGGATTTTTTCCTCATGAATCTGTGCTGCCTGTGACCAATGACTGAATTGTCTTTCAGGTATTTTTCAATAACTCATCAGAATAATTTTCTCCACAACTTCACCAGGCACTGAAATGAGCCTGACAGGTCTGCAGTTTCCTGTGTCCTTCCTCTTGCCCATCTTGAAAATCATGAAAATGTTAGCCAGCTTGCAGTTACAATCTCTATGGATTCCCAAAATCACTCAAAAATCATCAAGAGAAGTTTTGCAATGACATCAGCCAGCCATTTGAGGATTCTCAGATTAATCCCTTCAGCCCCGCATAGATTTGTAGCAACAGATCCCGCGCAGTTTCAGGGTTGACTGGGAGTTGAACATTTTCACAACCCTGGTCCTCCAGCTCAGGACACTGAAACCTCCTTGGTCTGTCATCCTTGTTGAAGACAGAGGCAAAGAATGTGTKAAACATCTCTGCYTTGTTCCCTGTCCCTGTCTGGGAGGTGATCATCTTCATCCAGCAACAGGCTAATGTTATTTTTACACTTGCCATTAATATATTAAAAAAACCCCTCTTTTTATTGTCCCCTACATTTCTGGCCAACTTTCTTGCTTATGAAAGTACAAACAGATTAAGACAAATCTTCTATAAATCAGAATTATGCATAAAGTATTAGAAAAAGAACCTGTAAATGCATTATTTTTGTGGGGCATGAGGAATATGTTAAAGAGCTCCTTAAAAATATGCTTAAAATTGACCTTTGTATCTTGTTTAAGTTTCTGTCTTGCATTTTTAATTAGTGATATCTCTTTTCTCTTTTTCTATTTATCAGCTTTCCTAAGTGTTTCACACATTCAAGACATTAATCTCTGATTCTGTTATTGCTGTTGTATTTTTTCAGTGTCATTATACAATATTGTTTAACATTTACATTGATTGAAAAAACGACATTGAGTAATAATTTAAAGAAGGCCCTTTAGAATTTGCTTATTCTTTTTCTTCCCTTTCCCACTTTCTATTATATTCTATTTTAGTGATGATCTACAATTAGCACCTTCTACTAAGTAATGTAAAAAATGAAATTATTGCCTTTACTTGCTGAAGAATTAATAAAACAAGAGAGAACTGGCATTTGGGTCCTTTAATTATTTCACAAATAAGCTTTGATGAGAAGAATTCTGTGTCCAAAAATCGGACCAAGTAAAACCATGACAATGGAGATGACAACAACTTTTCCTAGTTTCTCAACACCTTGAAGCAATTACACTCAAGACTGGCTAGACTCAACAGAAACATTTATTTCAAGCCATGTACCTAAATTAGAATTAAGGAAGAAGGAATGAAAAAATAGAACATTACATGATTTTCCCTTCATTATATGAATATGATTAGATAAAKTTAGTTTCCCACTTTGAGTTCTGATCTTATAATGCAAACAACTTTTTAATTATGARGCTATTTTAATTCTCATTGCTTTTCATTCAGAATAAGCATATTAATGTCTTGATTTTTTTTAAAAGAAACTTGATATTCTCTCCCAGAAACTTTATATATGTTGAAAAATAAACAAACAGCAATCAATGTTTATTGAAAATACCTAACTCTTGATACCCTTATCATATAAGCATTCTTAATAACTGTTTTAAAAACTGATATAATTAAGATTTTACTAATTTTTCAGTCCTCAATACTGAAATCCTGGAACCTTAGATTAAAAAAAAGATTAAGTAACTGTCATAACATACACAAATATTTTATACTTAACTAAAATAATTGATAATACTTTATATAGAGAYGACTAGAATTGGCTTTGGTTGGCTTATATGTCTCTTTACATGGTTTGGATTTTTCATTTCACTGTGAGAGCTTATTCCATCTCAATTGAAATGGCCAAGAAGAAGGAAAAATTAAGATCTAAGATATGAAAAGACTAAAGTATCTGAAAGAACACATACTTAGAATAACCTTCCAATCTAGCGAAGAAATTTTCTTTCTATTCTTTAAAAGAATGAGTGGCATGACTTTAACCCACCTAAAGCTGTGTTACAGCATTTTTTATGTCTGTTCAGCATAACATTGTGTGATGTGGTGGTTGAAGGGCCATCTTGGGCACAGTAATCATGGAATGATTCAGCTTTTGGTCCTTGGAGAAGTAGAAGGCTCAGCTGAACTACCACTTTTCAGGTGGCAGATTTGGGCTTGTTTAGGACCTTGATTGACGGAGTCCCTTGGGAAGCAGTCCTGAAGGGCAAGGGAGTCCTGGAAGGCCAGGAAAGACATTTTTCAAAAAGGAAATTTAAAGGTGCATGTGCAGGCTGTCTCCATGTAACAAAAGATACACCAGCAGGAAAGAAGACTGTTCTGACTGAACATAAGGCTTTGTCTGGAACTTGGGAAAAAAAGTAGAGTTTTTAACCCATGGAAGATGGGGTGGATAACCCAGGAGTACTATAAAGATGTCATGAAGTTGTTCAGGGAAAAGAGGCAAAGGGCCAAAGCCCAGCTAGAGCATAATCTGGCTACCTCCGTAAAGACAAAAAAAAAAAAAAAAAAAAAAAAAAAAAAAAAAAAAAAAAAAAAAAAAAAAAAAAAAAAAAAAAAAAAAAAAAAAAAAAAAAAAAGAAAAAAGCTATAAATAAATTAGCAACAAAAGGACATCTCAGGAGAATCCCCATTTTTATTGGATGGGGAGGGAAACACAGGACCAAAGAAAGAGGAAAAGGCACAGGCACTTCATATCTTTGCCTCAGTATTTAAGAGTAAGACCAGTTGTTGTCAGGGTACCCAGATCCATGAGCTGGAAAACAGGGTCAACAGGCAGAAGGAAGCACACATAATTCAAGGGGAAATGATAGTGACCTRCTACACCATTTAGATACACACAAGTTTATGGGGCCAGAGGGCACCACACAAGGATATAGAGGAAGATGGCTGAAATGCTCACTCTTTTCCAATCTAGCTAATTCTGTAATTTTGCAGTAAGGGTAGTATTTTTTATGTGACTATCTGAAAAAAACCCAGGTATTCTGTAATACCATCATAAACTTTTTTTTTTTTTTTAAAACCCTTTTTCAGGAACAAGATGCAAAAATTTTTCAAACTTCCATTTGAAAAAAGACATGTTAGACACAAATATGCTAAAATTTATTTATGGATTATACGATGATGTCAAGAAAACCCTTCCAGTATATTATCACCACTTCACAGATTTATATAAGTTCACACACTGCTTTGTTTTAGTGAGTTTCCACACTACCTGCTCTGAAATTGCCAACAGAAATACATGTTGGAAAACATGCAGTGTAAGTCTCCAAAATCTTTAACATTCCTTAATCATTCAACTTTGCACTGAGCAAATGGAAAYAAGGTGCATTTTACTAAATCATATCTGCTGAGTTTGTAAGTGGAGGGCAATCTTCATGCTATATGTATGGATGTCTGTCAGCAGTGCAAGGGCTGAGTGCAAGTGATGAATAAGCCTCCTGGTCTCAGTAGAGGGGACTGGCAGCATGATGACAGTTAGAATTCTGTCTGACAAATATTTCCCTAATTTCAATTTCATAGAATAGGCATATCTAACACATTTTTAAAAATTAAAAAAAGAAAAAAAAATAGAGGATGCCATATTACAGGTAGTTCTGCAGCAAAACCAGTTGTCTAACTCCAAACCAAATGCAGGTGACTGTTCCACCCTCTGAACTGATCAGGAGGTCTATTGGTTTCATATTAGTTTGAGATATTCCAGAAATGAATATCACAAGTCTGCACAAAGCATGTTCCATTTCCTTCACTAGAATCACAGTCTGGCTTGGGAAAACTGGATGAGCAATGAGAGCAAAGAGGAAGTTGTCTGTTTATGAAACACATTTTAATACGCACATGACAGTGTGTTGGGCTGCTAGAAGTGCTTCTGCAGGGGGTGGCCACAGTGGGCTGCACGGGCTAACCTCTCTGTAGCCTGGATAAGAAGGTACAAATAGACCACTTCTACCCCCGGCTGTTCTAAACAAGGATGGTGCTGGAGCAGAACTGACCTCAGAATTAGGGATCTGTGACTAGCTTTCCGTACTGATGAAAGGGATTATGTGACATGGATGCTCATGATAGCAGGGGACTGCRGTTAATGGCAGGAAGCTAAAAATCTGGCCACTCAGTGGGGTTTGAGCCTGTCTGTCTTTAGGCTGCAAGACAGCATATGTAAAGAAAACCTGGGAAAATATTTTGTATTCACGCAGTAGATTATGATTTAAAGATTATTACAGCTACTGCCCTACAAGATTATACATTGGTCTCTGAGCAGTTTTTGCCCGTAAAAAGCTGTCTTTTTTTAGCAGTGTCACTTTGAAACTCAAGGCAAGGTTGAAAAATTCTGATAATGCCATCTTGAAAGTATTAAAAATTTAAAAATTATTTATTTWAAAAATATTTTATTTTTAAAAATTATTTATTTAAAAAATTATTTATTTTAAATTAAAGCATCTTAATATTTATTTTCACTAAAATGACTGTGCTGTGTTTACCTTTGTGAAAGAGGATTTGTGCTCCTTTAATAACATACTGTGAAAACCTGTGGTGTACTTTATCTGTGGATACAATTTCTCTGACTGCAGATAGGATTATATTTCCTACCATGCACACATTCAAGACATCAAGAATGACAGTGTTTTGAAGACAAAAAAAATCACAAGAAAATATGGGTCATCTGGTTAAATTGTTCATAGTGCCATTGGAATACAAGCACAACAAACACAAATACTTCTGATAAAATTTTGCAGCCTGGAACCTTTCATATACAAAGGAAGGAAGCTCAAAACACTATTTCTATTAATTGTATTTCTATTAATAAATACATATAAATTTTATTTCTTCCTTGCAATCTTGTATTTTCTTTGACAAAAACAGGGCTTCCAGTTTTGGAACAGAATAATGTGGAAAGAAAACTACATTTACAGGCAGTTTATGGTGAGGGTGGAGCATCTGGTCTCATGACCAAAATGAAACATTCCTGCCCCAGGAACGAACATTACGCTGCACCTCATTCCTTGCCACTCCTCAACTGTCCCCCTGACACCAAGTCACCTGCTCAAATGGCTCCTGTCAGCTCCATCTGTTCAGTGCCCACCATCAGCAGCTCCACTCTGCTCACCATGACAAGGATCACTATTTTTCTATCACTAAAAGAGCACAGAAATTGCAGAAAAATTGCATATTGCAGTCAGCTTAGTAGTGGCATCATTCCAGCAATATTAGAAAAACTTTTACTTAAGTTGAAATGGATCCTCCCCATTAGTCTTCATAATGTATGGTGACAAAAACCTGTTCCTGTTGTGTGCAAGTTGAATTTTGCCTTTAGGCACAGCAGGCTTACAAAGATTTAGTAATACTGCTAGCAAAGGTAGACAGGTGCTGCACCTGAAGTCAAAATCAAATAGGTCTAAAAGTTCTACTATTCCTTCCCAGCATGAAATGATAATCAGGCTATATCATGCCTGCACCCTTCTTAGTTTCTGTGAAGAAAATGGTTTGGCTACATGAGCAGAGAGCAAAAGAATATATGCACACACCTATGTATTGTCCTCTGAAGCCACAACAATAACTGGACTGCCACAATGCTCAGTAAAAAATAAAATACAGCTTGAGAGTTTGAGAGCCTCTGAAAGCTTAACCTGGAACACTGATTTTTTTTTTTTTTTACCTCACATCTCTTCCAGCTCTGTTTTTTAGGGCAAAACAATTGTTCAAGCTTCCCTCTGCAACATAATTTCACAGTAGTAATTGTGGCTGCTAACAAGAGTGTAGAATATATATTACAGTCCTTCCTGTTAACATAAATCTAACAAAACATATCTTTTACTAGCAAGTTTTAAAACAGCACAAAAATAACCCCATATAGTTAAAACACCCCCATATACATTTGTGCAAAGAACAAAATAAGGAGTTTTTCTCTAGCTAAGAAATAAGAACATCAATAGGAATTACAAATATTGAAAAATATTTTTACAGGAGCTTTTGTTTCAAGAATTTGTTTACTACAGCTTAAGTAACAGTGCCTTCACAAAGTATTGCTAAAAAATTTGATAAAATTTGTTTGTGTTAATCAGGATTGAAATTTGCTGCTTTTAAAAATCCCTTTCATAGGAAAACGAAAAGTATTTTTAATGGCAACYTAGCAAGACCTACTTAAATAAAATCAGTTTACTTTTTTTGAAAACTCACTTTGTAAAATAACTTACTTCATCATCCTTCTCACAATGTAACCAGAGACACAATTATAGAACAGATATCCTTCTGCCAAAAGATCTATATACCTTGTATCGTGCTATTCAATTATTCAACTATTCAACTTGGAGGAATTATGTTAATTATCATTATGTTCTATGTAGGCTCTCACAGTAGACAGATGTTTTAGATACTGTATATTGTTATCATTTATGCCCACAGTGAATATGTTATGCAACAACTGAGTACTGCTACAACGACATAATAATCTGAGTGTAGTAAACATTTTGGTCCAACCAAGGAACATTTCATTTCTTCTTGTTACCTCTTGAAAACATCTCTAGAAAACSTGATGTATTATTAGAAGACAAAATACATGATTGCATGTAAATTCTCTTGTAAGAGAAAAGAATGCACAGCTTTTAACTGATATTATTGAATACTAAGATTCCTATGTGTGTGTTATTTCTAATAAACAAAGGAAARACACCTGATTTCTCACAGGTGCATTGTTAACCAATCAAAATGAGATTAAAGTCCTGTGGGGCTATTCAGCAGTTTGTTTCATATTTAGAGCGTATATAATATTTTCTTAACATTGGTACAAATATCTTTTGAGATGATTTAATTTTGGAGCATAAATATCTTTGGTCAGCAGTCTTGCAAGACTTTTTTTTTTTTTAACTGAGACTGCAGATAAAAATAAGTGTTTCTCCAGATGGCAGATATCAAAGATCCATTCACAATATTAAAAACTTTCAGATACACATTTAAAACATCATATGGTATGTATTTGAATTGCCTCATTTAAGACCAATTCATCCTTGGATACCTATGGATGCATGAAAAGCTGCTTTACATCTGAACTGGAAGAAAGGGAAGTGTGTCTGCATATACTGACAACCTTTGAATCTTGCAATGTTATAACATCATTGACATAAGCCTTGAATTGATTGAGTTTTTAAAATATTGATAAATAAATTGATTGACTGATTTATTTTTTAGCAAAAAGTCACACTGCTCCTTTTGGCAGGTGGCTCCCTTCAGTCCCTTCATACCATAAAAGTGCAAAATAATGACAACTTCACGCTGTATCTCCAAATTCATACAGTTCAACATTTCTTTTGCACCTCATCTGATACGGTGTGCAGGTCCTTCAGGTTCTCTCATTGTTAGATTCTACAGAGAAAGTAATCATTTGAGCCACTCATGTGATAAACCAGCACTTGAAAGACTCAAATGTCAAGTTGTTTTCATCATATCGACAGCAGGTCTTAGACTTAATCTTTCCTTGTTTTATGCCACTACTTTGCCTTTACTTTGCTGCAAAATGTGAAACTGCCGTGTATATGCTAATGGAACTGCCTTGCCCATTAGTTCTCCAATTTCATCTATATTACCCTTCACCTGTTAGTGAACAAGGCAATGGTGCATATTATTCTCCCCTCGATGCACATCCCATCAGACTTCAGAGAAGAATACACCCCCCTTGTGTGTAACCAAGATGAGATTCATAGAGATTTCCATTTGTGTTTACAAGKGCATTGTTTCTTTAGCATAGAATCTGTGATTTTTTATTCATACACACCCACAGACTGAGGGCTTGGATCCGATTCCAGCTTCTCCTAAGCTCAAAGACCTGTGCATCCATAGTTATGGCTACCTTCCACCACCTCCAGAATGTGCAGCATTCCTTTCTACAAAAATGAATTTTCAAGTAATGCCAATTACTTAACCCAAAGTCCTTTGCTACAAACTGACACCAGGTGAACACATACTTTTAACAGTCAATATCTTTTCAAATGCAAGATTACATAAAAAAAAATCTGAAACATCGGCATTTCCTTTTCCATATTTATAATTTAAGTATTTTCTTTAGATATATCTTAATATATATTTTTTGCTCATATACTTGTATGTGAACTTTTGAAATAAATTAGTTAGCAGTATGATGAGTTCAATTAAAGTTGATGATACTGCACTATACTTTAAAAACTGCTATGAATTAGCACTGTATGGTTTCCAAAACAACATGATATAATATGATCAAAAAACAAATTATGCTCTAAAATGGATAGAGAGCAATTCACAATGACATTTTGTTTCTGTTCTTTGATGATAGCACGTAGCACAAATTATCTGGTCTATACTTTAGTATTTGAAAGTCAGTGCTATGAAGAGATACCTTAACTTTATTTTGARCTGCCTCTAAAATCTAAGGTGTTATTGCAACAGCTTACATTTTCAATGTCATGCTGAAATTCAGAAATATAAATTGTTATCTACAAACCTCTGAAACCAAGAGTAGTGTAATCAATTTATTTTACCTGTGGTTAGGCACCAAAAGATATGGTAGATTTTCAGTCCTCTTTCTATAACTCTCTCATTAAAATATTCAGRTGACCATCAAGGGAAGTACTATACTATGGTTAATTTGAACCTGTTTACATTAGAAAGTGAAAGAACTTTTTGTATCTTGTTAGTCACAAACATTTCCTAGTCTCATCCTGTCACTTCACCATGGGGGTTCCGGGTGCCATTCTTGAGTGTACAATACCCAGTTCTGTTGAATGACTATGCTGATTGCTCGCTTCATCCTTTTCATCTTTGATTAAAGTCTGAATACATAATTTTTTTACACGGTGTAGTTTCAATTGTATAGGGACTATATAAATTCAGAAGCTAATACAAATTCTCAATTTAACATTCAGCAAGTGCAACCATAGAGGAAATTCCCCCATAAATTACAGCATATTCATAACAGTATATTTTTGGTGACCAAAGAAGCATATATTTGCCATGTATTCTGAAAAGCGTATATAACTTGGATTTGTAATCTAATGTGATTGACTGAAAGCTGACATCCAAATATGCCCTCAGTATTAATGCAATTTACTGCAATTGACTTTAGAAAGGGTATTATAAATTAATAAAATAACTTCAAGGTAAATGATAAGGTACAATGCAAGAGTGTATTAATTTTGAATTACACTATTCTGGTTCGAATCCTTCTAAAATGCTGTAATCTGGGGATTTCATTTTTTCATTAAAGCCATAAACATTCTGGCTAGACTTTTTTATTCCAGATTTACAGATATAATGATGTCTAATGAAAAATAACAGCAAACTACATGTCATTTGAATGAAGCTTAAAGATTGTTTCTCAGCATTTGGACAGAATACTTACTTCAGGCTTACAAGCATTAGGAATCTGCAAACACAGCTCTGAAATACCTAATGAGGTCTCAGTGACCTAGAAAATGCAGTGTATGGAAAGCAGCTTGAAATAGTGAGGTCTGTTCAGAGAGTAGCAAATAACTGTTTTCACAGAACCCTAATATGGATGTATTTGTCTGTGTGAAAGAATGAAATACCCACTCTTTCAATTAACATCGAGTCGACAGGAATTAGGAAAGCAAAGTGGAAAACTGAGTGTCACAACAGTTTTTATATTTGTAAATTCCCAGTACCCTTTTTCAAGTGACTAAGAGAGAATTTCATGCTTCATTAAAAAAAAAAGAGCGTATAGCCTGATCTTCAAAGAGAGGGAAAGGATAGTGGAGGATGGAGAAAAGAGACAAGCTGAGGGCATATCTGCACAAATGCCTGCAGACACACCTTGGGTAWACATGGCCTAAAGATCAAGGTGACTGGATGTGAGAAAACTCTGAGAAGCTGTGTCGTAATGTAGTGCAAAGCTCTGAGTTCCTAAGACCAGCTGACATTCAGTTTTAAAAGTTGTACAAGTTCTTTTAGCTACATACATTTTTCTATTAACACAGTTTGAACATAAAACTGTTCAGCATCCCCAAATGAGAAATTGCATAATTTTTTTCTATTTGTATTTCTGGATTAAGAATAGTATTTTTTTTTCCAGAATTAGTCATCTAGATCAAGTAAGCTAGTAAATAGTGAATTGTTTAACAGTTGGAATAAGATCTGAATTAAGTGTGRAAATAGAAGAAATTTAATGTCTACCTTTGAGAAGTTATTTATGAGTTATTAGATTTCCTTGACTTTTTAGGCTGACATTATTATTTTTAGTGAAGTAATGTGTTTAACAAAGTGATATTTGGAGAGAAAAATGCTTAAAGTAACCTGGAAATACAAACACCATTTCATTAAATCACTTAGCATGCATGAATAGGTTAAATAAAAAAAAAATAGATTAAGTATTTCCTTGATAAAGGGTGAGATCACTACATTCAGATCTTGAAGGAATAGGTAAAAGATTTTTTTAACGCRTGGGACACAGGCCAAGAAGGCAACATTAGTAAATAAAACAGACTTCTTAAAACAAAGTATATATATAAAAAACTGAACTCTACAGACTTCTTACTGTTTCTACCTRATAGGTAACCTATCAACAGCAATCCGTCTGGGAGTTTGTGAAGAATAATTATAGTTCAGAATGTTCATTTCCCCATCTGCTTTTACAGGCACAGATGAGTTTAATTTGGAGAATAAAGGAGAATTAGAAGATAAAGAGCTTTATTAAATTGACTAGAAAGGAAGTTGAAGATCCCTTGCTAGATTTAGGAAAGCAAATGGTAGATCCAAACAAGCTCAAACTTGGAATTTTAAGCAGGATTTGGGCTCAGTTCAGCTCACYGAATACACACGAATAGTAACAACTGGGTGTCGTCTCCCCAACAGGTATACGTCTGCTAGTTTTTATAAGGGGAGATAATGAAAGGCCAAGGGGGAATGATTTCAAAGTGAAAGAGGACAGATTTAGATTAGATGTTAAGAAGAAATGCTTCACTCAGAAGCTAGTGAGGCACTGGACTAGGCTCTCCAGACAAATTTCGAATACTCTGTCTTCAAGACCAAGTTGGATGGAGCCTCAAAATAGTGGGTGGCRTCCCTGCCTGCCCGTGGTGGCATTTGGGGGGCGGGATCTGCAACTTGATGATTTTTAAAGTCTGTGCCGACACAAACCATCCTATGCTGCTAGGTCAACTATTTCCCATTTTGACTAGAATTGCATTCTAGGCTTTCGAAAAAGGATTAGGCAAAGCTAAAACAGTCACAATACATAATTTGCTCTGGCAGAAGCAATTGAGAATGCTTWTGACTGCATGTGCTTTTATTCTCCCACATAGGACTGGAGAATTAAAGGTGATACATGCAGGCAGCACAGTAAAAACTACTTTCCAGAAAACTGTGAGCTTGTTTAACAAAGATATTCTTCTTGGCCAATAAGTAATTTGTGCTTGAAGTACTCAGAAACATAAAAATACAGGTCATCCGTTTAGACAACAGACTGGAGTATTCAGCTACTATCGTTTTGTATTTATAAATTTTACCAAGTGTAAAGTTTCACAAGCAGGACCACACCCCAAGTGCTTCTAGCCAATGGTTTGTCTTTGACAGTGGCCAAAGGTGTATGCAGATWGTAAAGATGTAAGAACAGCTTTACTAGGAAACTACCATTTCATGATATATGGTAAATCACWAGTAAGGGCTGCCGTTTTCACGAGAAACTGATCTCCATTTTTCATGGGTTACGTCTTGAATTCTGTTAATATCTAAGTCAAATGTCTCTAAACAGATAATAATTGACTGCAAAACTGAAAAAGGTAGAGGAAAAGCTGCCTATAGTTTATAAAATCCTGAAAGATATATTAATAAATATGATTTTAATATTACTATGAGAATACTACTTGTAGTAGCACAAGTAGTTGCTGTGAAACAAGTTTCTAAAACTGTCAGTTACCCAAAATTCTGTGTATTAATATACAGTTGAGTATGTACAATATGTTAAATATTAAAGATGATAAATCACACAAAACAGGTATCCTGTAAACATTAAAGTACACTCCACGAATTTCAAATTTGCAGGCAAAAAGCACCCAATTGAACAATTATAGTTAAAAAACTATAATTGTAGAAAAAGGCACTTTAGCTTTTGATTTCAAACCATCAAAGGATGATTATTTACTTCCATAAACTCAGGAAGTTCAATGCAAAGCCCATCTTTACACATCTATTTCTTGAAATAAAAGAGTAGTGGAGCAAATAGCCAATCTTTTAAAAATTGATATATTTTCATAGCCTGCAAGGAACAGGAAAAAYAGCATACTCTACATCTTGGGAGTTCACAGAAACCTTCAGTGATACTCAGGACTGCAGACACTCGCCTCAGCTTCAACAGAGACATATCCACCTCAAAGGAACACAATGACCATAATAGTACCCATCACAGAAGTTATTCTYATCAATTGTATAGGCACAGTGAAACCATGGGGCCAAATCTGAGCTTTCAAAATGGCTCTAAAATTGCAATCGATTAGAAATGTTTGTGCCATAATTTAAAAGCCAAGGAAGAAATGGCTGCCCTGGTGTCAAGACAGCATGTACACACTGTTAAAACTAAAACATCTCACCTGGAAAAYTGAATTGCTTTCTTTGTTAGACTGCACTAACAACACTGATATTTTCCTGTTATCAGGGATCTTTTACTGAAGTACCAGATCAAACTTTAAAACTTTCTAATAGAGGTCAGAAAACAGGGAATATTTTTTTGTAGGAAGTGTTTCATAGTATCCTTCTGGTACATGCTGATATAATTCTTCTGTTAAATTGAAAAATAAAAATAACATTGTCATTGTAAGCTCAGTCAGCATAAATTATGGAAAATTATGCTGCAGTATGTCTGGTATGAGCTTCTCACTGTGAAATAGTATCCTTCTTCATCTTGAAGATTTCAGGAACCATGTTATTTAGGCTTTTCAAGAAGAAACTTAAGGACACTTCTTGAAAAGAAGCTACTGAGGGCAAAAAAGAGAAGTAAATCTTTACAGACACTGTAAGAATTATAGTATGGAAATTATTTAAGGATACCATATAGCAAAAGAAAACCCAGGTACAAATTGTCAATCAAAAAGGGGTAAGAAGTTATGACAAAAAAGGAAGTACACTTCAAATACTTGAATTCTTATTAAAATGAATAAAATAGAAAGAAAATGAACTCTGGCAGATTAAATGTAAAAGCATAACCAAGTGGTCTAAAAAGAGAGCTTGAGGAACAACAAATAGAAAAGCAACAACAATAATAATAATAATAATAATAATAATAATAATAATAATAATAATAGTAATAATAATAATAATAAACAACCTTTCTTAAAATGTATCAGCAGAAAGACACATGCCAGAGATTCAGTAGCCCCAGTTGATGAGGAGGGCACAAAAGAATTGTCAGACAACCTAAGGTCATTCCAGAGGAATTAAGTTAATTCCCTGCATTCATTGTGGAAGAAACTGGGAACAACCCCTTGCTAACCTCTGTCTGACAGAGGATCATCAGAGGATCTGTCATTACAGATATTGTAAAATTTATTACAGAACGCAGTGACAATGGAAGKCAATAAACACCTCAGGTCAGATGGTATTGACTCAGATTTTCTAAGAGAGCCTAGAGATGAAATGTATATACTGTYACATACATCTCTTCCTTAAATCTTCCTTGATTTCAAAGAAAGTGAAGAAGGATAGCAGAATTCTAAGGAACTGCATACCTGTATGTAATCCTGATGTCTGTGCCCRGTAAATGAATATTCTAATTAAATGCCACATGAATAGATCTATTTTACTTGGAAAGTGTTACTTTGGCAAATCCTGAAGCTCTTTTGAAGAATCATGGAGCATGTGTATGATAGAGGTGTCCAGTTAAGGTAACATTAATCTCCAAATGACTTTTGACACAAAGGGCAAGTAGCAGCAGGCAGAAAATGATCCAAGTATTATGAACAGATCATGATGAATCACAATGAGCATCATTGTACTAGTTTTATTGCACCTGAAATTATTGTTCTGCCACACCTTGAATATCATGTGCCTTCCCTACCTCAAAAATATCAGAAAGGCTCAGAAGGGAGTTCAGTAGCTTTCCAAAGTGTGGGAGCACCACTTTGTGAAGAAGATCAGCATAGATTAGGGTCCATTTATCTATGAAAATATGTGTTTATGTGGGTTTCAGAAGTCTGCATCAAAAATCTTATTGAGATGCTGGATAGGGATTAGTCATCTTGTACAAGAACTAGGAACTGGTAATGAAACTAGAAGATAACACTTGAAAGAAGAGGAGAGGATACTTATGCAAGTCATTGCTAAGAAAGGCCATACACATGCAAAGTCTTTATGGCCTTGAGGGGGGGCTGGAAAAGAGACAAAAGAAAAATCACAAATAACACACATATCAAATCACATCTGTCTCTGTACAATTCAAAACTTAAAAGAGTTGGTAATTGGAAGAATATGAGGGGGTGAATGACATAACTTGTGTAGCTCCCCTCTCTTTTGTATCCATCCCTGGCCACTCTTAGGCACAGACTCAGAGGTTAGACAAAACTACTGCCTGATCTGCTGAGGCTATTTTTGTATTCTGAAGAGTTAAAGAACTTCCAGAAATGTGCCATACTGGAAACAACATGTGCTATCCCATACAATTTACATGGCTGCCACTGTTTCTTGTAAGCTAATTCTCAGGTTTGAGA
Organism: Malurus melanocephalus; assembly: GCF_030028575.1. NCBI lineage: Eukaryota > Metazoa > Chordata > Aves > Passeriformes > Maluridae > Malurus > Malurus melanocephalus. The sequence goes on from NW_026623562.1 coordinate 674,150, forward strand.
TCTCAAATAGCAATCTCTACTAATGCAGTAATGCCATTAGCAGTAAGTGTTTTATTTTGTTAGTTACTGTATTGCAATGATTTGATATGCCAAACTCTTTTAGGTCCTTACTCCCTTGGACATCTGTGTAAGTCTCCCAATTGCTTGCATAGCTCAGCTATTACAATTGTACAAATATTATTTATTTGATTTTAGGCAAGTTTTTAAAAGTAATTGTCAAACAATGATTATGGTCTGATTAAATAAGTACTGCTRTTGCAGCACTAGTTAGGGCATGATTTATGTCATGAATATCTAACCATATCTGTCAACCCAAATGTGATTCAAACACTGGATATATTTATTGGAAGTCCATCCTATTTTGCATCTTACTTTTTTTTTTGAGTGTGTTAAAGATTGCTTCTAACATTATTTTATGATAATCACATTTACTCTAAATAGATTATTACTTTATTGTTGAAAATGGCAACAAGTACTTATTCAGCTTTTTACCTTAAAATCGGCAGGCTATCGTTTGCTTTATTAATCAAATCCAACCTTGAGGATTATAGACACCAGGTTAAAGTTTATTTAATTGCTGCAGACAATGAGAACTTAGTAATTCAGTTACACTTGCATTTTTGATGAGCTGCTTTTTTACAGATCTCATTACATTTGGAAAGAATATTTTTTTTGTCCTTTCTCACAGCATATAATATATCTTACAGTATTGTAAATACTTCTGAAATTATATTTGTTAAATACTAAGCATAAAAATGAAATATCAGGTCTAGGAGCTAAGGACAAAACATTCTAACTAAAATGTTCAGGAGAGTTGCTAAAGCATCTCTGATATACACATGAGAGTTACAACAATTTCTTCTCAGTACGGAAGAACATTTATTAATACAAAAAGATAGAAAACAACTAAGATTTATTTCCTAAAACTCTCCTTCCCAGTACTGCTGTGTGCTGAGACACCCATCAAGTGCAKTTCTAATTTCTCCCTGATTTCCTGATATTTATAAGACAGTTACCACTTTACTAATATGGTTAAATTAACTTACATAAAACAGAAAAAAAACTATGGCTATGTCTTCATCCTAGTATGATTCCATAAGAGTAGATTTGTAAATCTCAGCAGTCGGTACCGAGACCCCATCATACATCATATATGTTTCAGACTGTTCATGGACTATCTGTGTCTTTTATCTTGATCCCACAGAATAAATGTTTAGGGACTGGAGCAGATAAAACATATTGCCAGAATATTTCCAAATTTTGTTTTAACCAAGATATCCATTGTTTATGTGCTGTGAGATTGCTCTGCAACAAGAAAAAAAGAGCAAAGCATTTTATGAGTGACAGGAATGAGGTAATTTAGGAGGCCCAAACAGAATCAGATGAGGACTAAACTCATGCACTTTTTTTTTAAAGTCTTCTTTTTAAAAGTGATTCTTCAGTGCTAGCTGTGTACTTTACAATAATGCAAAGATCTGTCATGTCCTCTGATCCTGAAGTTCTACAAAGAATTGTATGCTCAGTACTTGTGTGTATCATGGTGATGTCTAGTTTCAACTTTGATACCTGCTCATTAGCTTTAATGGTAACCGTTTAATGTAATAATGATCTTTCTATGGCTGACCAGTCCCCAAATGAATTGAAATTGAAATTGGTTTTTTTCTCTCCCTGCCTAGTTTTCCTATACMATCATCCTTCACTAATTCTATGGTCATCTGTGCATTTTTCTAGCTCATTAAAATCAGTTTACAGAAGAAATTAAAAGCTCTTTGCCAGTGCTGCCACCAGAAACACGATAATGTCATTCTTAAAGATGGAAGTCCAAGCAGAAAGTCATTAAAAAAAGAAAAAAAAAATTAGAGAATTTCTGGATTCTCCTGATATCCTCCGATCAACGGTAAACCAAAAAAAAATCCTTGAGCTAAGCTACTCTTTCTTTACATTATGCATGGAAAATTTCTCCCACTGATCTATTAGTTCAGGAAATAGGAAGRCGGAGATGGGTAGAAACTGTTTTTACATTCGCTAATAGCAGAGATCATGTGAGAATGCTGCAAGCTGCAAGTCTCAAATATATGCTTGAATATGGAGTACCACAGCTCTTAATTTTCCCAGATCTCAGCACTACAAAGGAAATGAAAAGTAAAGTGAAAAGCATTAGGCAGGATGTTATAATGGAAGGAATGGAGGCAGCAGTACTATTCATTGCTAAGCTCTTGGTTATTTTTAAAGGAAAGGCTTATATCTTCGGAGACCTGAAAGCAGCCTGCAGCCTGCWGGAAAGAATGGAGTGAGATAACAAAGTCCAGACAGGATACTTTGATTGACAGCATGCAGACGGTCCACAAGTACTGAAATCATAACCAGCATTTCTCTCTATAAAAGTCATATAGAAAAATACAAGTCTTGCTCATACAAGTTTTAAGATTTGCTTATGAGAACAAATTAAGAACAAATACGATTTATAATAATTGTGTAGTTTTGGTCCTCTTAATGGCATGCTTGCTGGGGTTGAAGGACTCTTTTGTGAAGTCCATTTGTGTATTCCTTAAATAAAAATGCTGGAACACTTTTTCTGGTTCACCTTGGAATTAACTGTGTTAGCTCCTAATGAAAATCTAAAAATATTTCCAGTGATGAAAGATATTTTCATAAGTGGAAGAGATGTTTATATTTTAGGAAAATTAAGAAGAAAAAATGATGCTGAACTCAAGTTTAAGCTCTCTTATGCCTTGTGTAGACAAGACTCAATAAAATTCAAATAAGCTTTAAGGCCAACAAACCACTTTAATAGATCCAATGTAACACAATTCCCTGTAAGTAGCTCTATAACATAGCAGTCGGAATGAATCCTCAGCCTACTGCTGTCTTTTCCATACAATATCTCATATTAAACAGCAGTATTCAAGGTGTGACTTCACCAGCACCCATCACTGCCCTGATCCTGCTGATCCATGCTTTTTCTGATCCAAACCAGCATGCCAGYGGCCTCCTTGGCCAACTGTGCACACTGCTGGCTCCTGTTCAGCCAGCTGTTGACCAACACCTCCAGGTCCTTTTCCTCCACAAAGTTTTCCAGCCACCCTGTCCCAGCCTGTAGTGCTGCATGTGCTCGTTTAGACCCACGTGCAGGACCTGTCACTTTGCCTTGTTATATCTCATACTGCCAGCCTCAGCCCATTGATCCAACCTGTCCAGATCCCTTTTTAGAACATTCCTACCCTCCAACAGATCAACACTTTCACCCAACCTGTTGTCCTTTGAGAACTTACTGAGAGTGCTCTCAGCCTCCTTGTCCAGTTCATGACTAAAGATACTAAACAAGACTGGCCCCAGTACTGTGTCCTCAGGAACACCACTCGTGGCCAGCCGCCAACTGGATTTAATTCCACTCACTACCACACTCTGGTCCAGCCATCCTGCCAGATATTAACCCTTCAAACATTCAAGCCACAAACAGACATTTTCTGCAGGAGAATGTTGTGGGAATTTATGTCAAAGGATTTACCGAMGTTCAGGTAGTCAATATCCACAGCCTTTCCCTCATCTACTAAATGGATCACCTTGTCACAGAAGGAGATCAGGCTRGTCAAACWGGACCTGCCTTTCATAAACCCATGCTGGCTGACCCTGATCACCTATTTTTTTCTGTATGTTACACATGATGGAACTTATTTTATTCCTTCTGAATGATCCTATCCCTCTTGTCTAATTTTAGACATCTATCCCCACCTCTGTTATTTTAAATCCACATAGATCGGTATAGTCCTACATTAATAGTTTTTGTTCCAGTTTGTACTCAGCTTCCTCTAAAGATTTTATACCATGTTATAAAGCCTTCCTTAAAGGAAAATTGGATGGAAAATAAAGGAGAATGGAAATTCTGCCTGTTTAGTTAAATCTAATATTCAGAGAGATACACAAATTTTGTGAGATGTAACTTCTATCAGAATTAAGACTTTATCTTTTTTTTTTTTTTTATTTTCTTGTGCCGCTACAAAGATTTGCCTTGGATACTTGGTTACAACAGAGCATCTACACTGTAAAGATGGAAAAATATACATGTCAGCCAAAGTGCAATTATGGTGTAAACTGGAAATGCTCTTTTCCTATAAATCCTTTGAGAAAGATAAGGGGGAAGTTTTCCAATAGCATGTTATGCATGAAAGCACAACCACTACAAAATTCTAGATTTTTCTGTAACAAAATGGGCTYCTTAGTTGTCTCCATAAGGAAGCTCACAGAATGGCATGGCTGCCAGTTTGCCAATTTACAAAGAGATGAAATAAGTCTGCAGCATCATTATTATAGGTCAGTGCAATATAAGCCAAAAGCAACAGAGTATTTAGGAAATGGATGTTGATAATAAAAGAGCCACTCTAATTTCCTGTGGAGTTCTTAAATTAGCTCTTCCCATATGCATACTGGTTCACACTGATAGTTCTGCAAGATAAGCACTTTTACATACCTCATTGGTAAGTAACTGATTTTCTTCTTAGAGAACAAAAACTGTTGCATTAATATTATAATTGTGGACTTATGCAGCAGGAAAGGTCACCTATTTGTTTTCTAGTTAACAATATGCCTATGAAGTCAGAGAAAGCTTAGCCCTGTTTCTAACTATTAAAAACAGTAGTTTGCAGATCAGAGACTCAGTTAAATATACAGTCACAATAGTATACTTTTTAAAAAAATTCTCATTTCCTGCAACTGAAAGATATTCATTGCCTTCTACTGCCAGAGATTGGATTAGAGAAAATATTAAAAAGAAATACAAGGAGCAGCATAGGCAAATATACATTCAAAGCAATTATTTTAAAGCAAATAAAGTTTGCAAGGCAGATCAGACAGTAGCATAGTGCTACATAGTGCTGTTTGTAACCTCACAGTTCCTGGAATCATACACTTCACACAAAATTATTCAAAGAAAAAAATTCCTGCAATATCTTTAGGCAACAAAGGAGACTTCTGGTCATCGTGTGAATTCTGTGTGCTCAAACTCTGATACAAATCCAGGATTTTCTTCTTTGTACTAAGTATGGGAAAGCCTGCTCCTTTGAGAATTAGAATCGCTTTCGAAGACTTCTGATTTAAATTTCAAACTCTTGATCATAGCCAGGGAGCAAATGTTTGTATCCTGAAATTGAAAATTGGGTTCTTTAGCTCTACACCGAGTGAAAATATTAAGCATTTTGTTGCATCCACTATGTAAGCCAAGTTCCCCACTGYGCCTTCAAATCCACAGTGAATGAACCATATTTGGATCTGCTTATCAGAAGGAGACATTTAGAAAGACAATGAGCCTGTCCTGCTAGACGGAGACTCCTGATGCTTTTAGATAGGCCTGCGGTGAACTGCAAAATGGGCCTTAAAATCAGGCTGACATGGTCTCTTAACAAGCTGTGGTATTAGCTGTTGGCTCAGAGAATTTCTAGTGTCACCCACAGGGCTGATGATGGCAGCCATCATAATTAGAATGCATGAATCAAAAACACCAGGTGAAGATTTTGCCTTGGAAGAAAGAAAAGCCAGAAGGAGGGAATTACCATGCCCTTTGACTACTGAGCTGCTGCATGCAGCTGGATCAGTGACCAACAGTGACTGGGMGGATTATGCTATGGGGATACTTGCTATAGCCTTATACTTCCCACACCCAGTGGCTGTCAAAGCAAACGCTGTGAACAACTTCAAAGAAAGTGATACAAGAGGCTACATGGGGGAGAAAGGTAACCCCACCACAGACCGTGGGGGCCAGGGTAGGGGGATGTGTCGAGGCTTTTCTTTGAGTTTAGCAAAGAATTTCTTTTAGAATTGGTTTATTTTATTAATTCTATCATTCTGAATTCATCCCTAAAAATGCAAAACTCGTCTGTTTGCTGAAGTGGAAAATCTATGTAATCTTAACTGATATGACCTTGAAAGGGATTTGCTGAACTTTTGGATGATTGGATTTTTCCCAACCTTTGTAGACTCTTGATTTTAAAATCTCCCTAACAAAAGCTCTGCCAGGAAAGCTGTTATTACAAAGATGCCTCTCAATAGGGAGAAGTGGGCTAATTGCAAGCACTTCAGTGAAATAAAGGAACGTTTTGCAAACAACTACAGAATTGACAAAATGCACCACATTGCTGTTAACAGAAACTATGGGGGAGAAACATCAGAAATGGCAAAGATGTCTAATATAAATAGATGCTATAAGACTAGCCAGAAGAGGCTATACAAGATTTCAGATAATTCATAAACAGTAATTGCTCGTCTGACCTTGATGTGACTACAGAAATTCCATTAACTCAMAAATCTTGACATTTAATTACATACTAAAAAATATTCCACCATTTATTTTGACAGGGTCCACAATAATCCCGCATTCGACTTTTATCCATGTTTTCAGCTGCTTTTCCCACACTGCAATTTATTCCCAAAGTCACAAATAAAAGCCATACTATAGACTATACCATTACCTAGAATGTACTTTCAGTCTTTCTAAAATTTGAACTCGAACACTAGAAAACAGTGGGGCTCACAATGACACCCTTTACTTGTGTTATGCAGTTGAACAGAACTGCCCTACAGATTATTCACCTTAGATAGGAAAAATTTACTGAGGAAGGCTGCAGCAAGCTGTTTTATAGAGCAGCTTAAAACCAGACAAAGAATTGCAAGCATTATATTAATAGATAAGAAAAAAGCTTACTATATTTGGAAATCCTATAGTGGTGTTTGAATAATCATCTGTAACGCTTACTTAAAAAAAATAAAAATATAACCCAGATATTGCAGCCAAGGTGACAACTGGTGTGACGAAAAAGTTGTTTTAAGATCTAGTGAAGAAGGTTTTGGGTTTTTTTTGTTCATATGGTGTAAATGAAATATACTCTAGGGAGGCAAAAATCAGAATACTATATATCGACTGAGTTACCATACTCTAGAATTACTCTAGAATTAGAATTACTAGCTTAAAGCAATATTTGAAGGGCTTTTTCCTACTTTCATGCAACTGCGAACTACAGCASGGACTTTTTCTTCTTTATGTGTAAAGTCCAATTTTGAGGCACATGACTATTCTACATTAGTTGCACTATCTCTATCTCCCCTACTGTTTGACTCACAATTCTGAATCATCCTATAAAATCTTTTAATGTAAATACAGAACCTGCCTCAGAACAAAAGCTAATCTTTTAGCTGAAAAATTCTTGACTTTAAATAATGATTTCACATAATCAATTGATTTGAAAAAGTAAGAATTAAAAACTGAAAAATATTAAAATACGTATTCTCATGTGTCATGTGAACCGGGAAATATAATGGTTTTCAAAGCAGTTTGATTATATATACACACATAATTCTACATATTATAACTCCAAACTATTTTGAGGATAGCATGTCAAATTTCTTTTTTTTTTTTTTTTTTTTTTTTTTTTTTTTTTTTTTTTTTTTTTTTTTTTTTTTTTTTTTTTTTTTTTTTTTTTTTTTTTGTGCATTCAGCAGTCTGGCAGAAGCAAAAGAATTTTTGGTAGTTCCTTATTGCAAAAAAAGGAATAAAGATAGAATCCTACAGGATTCCCAAAAATATTAGTTTCATCAATCTGAAACTAGGTCATAAACCATATTTGAAAAATACATTGAAAACATAATCTTCTATTCAACAGATCCATATTAGTGTATGTACATATATATACACACTGTGACAGAAAAAACTGCAAATGTRGTATTTTATGGGTTACAAGATTTATTATGCTTCATCATTATTTCTCAAAAGAAACAAAAGATTTTCACTGAACAGCATCTACATGCATATATATAAGCAGACAAACACTAGCAGCTATTTCTTTCTGTTAAACATGTGGCTGAACACATAAGACACCTAAAAATGAAATATTTCCTTTACTTGATTTTATTACATTACTCTTCTAGCTTCTACTTTTTTGTAGGAGCTRCATCTCAGTTTTTTAAAAAAAATTGTTTGAATCTACTTTTTTTTTCATTACAGGCACTCCTTTCTGAATCACTGAGAAAGGAACCATTAACTACTACACTGGCTTCTTGTGATCTTCTCTCTCCAGTCCACTTGAAATCATTCTCAGCACAAATCTCTTCAATGTGTATTTATAGCGTGCCTTCTTTTCTCTCACTATAAGAAGTTAGTTTTTTCATTTGTGAAGGATCTCTYTTCAGCTATAAACCCCTGTAATGCTCTCCCCAGTCTTGCCTTGGTGCCCACTTTTCCCTAATTCTGTGGCACAACTGAAGAAAATTTTAMAAAGGCATGTATTTTGCCTGCTTATTAAAATTATGGTGTTGGCATTATCAGCAACATTTTCTCTCCTTTGACCAGTTCAAATAGTTATATACTATAACAGCTCTATTAACYTCAATAAACTTACTATTTATGCTACGAAAGCCCTTTGCTTGTTTTTAATAGAAACATTAGGCCTAAAAAGAACACAAAGCAAATAAAATTGCCTCCCCCCCCCATCACATCAGTTGCTTTCTCAAAAGTAGTTTCCATTTATACTCATCTAACATCCTGTTTCCTTTATTCCAGGCTGACTGTTCTTCACTCTGACCCCAACAAATACGAAACATGCCTTCTACTTGTATGTTTTGGGAGAATATAGTAAGTTTTCTGATTTGTTGTTATTTTCTAAACACTTCAGCACTGCAGCATATAAAATACTCTTTCCTGTACAGTATTTTTATTGTGATTATTTTTTTTTTTGTTTTTAAACGCATAGTTTGACAAACTTTTCTCCAGAATTTGGTCCCTTACATTTCACTGGCTCTTGGAACTCATCTTCCAGATGAAAAATAAGGGGGTAAACATATACTACATGAGATTAGATAMGCAAACTATAAAAACAGGCATGTGACTCTTACACTGTTTCATTGATTTGGCACATTGCAACAAGAGCAGGGATGACACACTACACCTTTCCATTTTTTCTCCTGCACTGCAGTCTTGGAACTTCTTAAGGAGAAAGGAATACTCAAGGTTTCCTTCCACACTTTTTTCAGTGTGCTCATAGCTGCTAGGATTGTCTGCTCCATCTGCCCAGTCTGTCTGAGTGTCCTCCAAAAATCCCTCCAAAGTCCCTCACTGACTTAATCGGTCAACACATCCTAAGGAATGTATTGGTGACTGTCMTACTTCCCCCACAGAAATAAAAAAATAGGATGGAAATATTGCCCTGMAGATCCTTTTCTCTCTGTCTCAGATGATGAGAGAGAGAAATAGATGAACGCAGTTGAGCAAATTTCCTTGCTTTTCTCAGCAGGGAGGCTTGCACGTGGTYGAGCATAGCAAGAAACATGATTTCCACAGGGCCTCAGGCAGCAGCCAAATTTCACAGCAGGGGATGAATCCATGGCCACTTCTGAGTCTACAGAACTGCACATAACACAGGCCTCTCATTATAAGGTTGGACAAACCTCTGGAGACTCTCTGCTGTTGCCATATTAACGAGAAATGAGTGGTTTGAGTATGTCACAGGAGCATGCTGTTAARTAATACTGTCTTGTATTATGCATAGTTGTATATGTGCATTTCTCTTCTGATAAGGCATGGAGGAATCAAAGAGAGAACAAGAATTTACTGTATGAGGCTTCCAGCCCCATGTGCAAGGGAACACAGCTTGTGACAGCCACAGTGACATCACCGAGCTGGAAAATAAATGGCAGCTTGAGGTTCAGCTTATTTCTCAGCTTTATCTTACACATTTCAGAAGTTGCTCCTACCACTTTAATGTAATTCTCTAGTAGATTTCTATCACACAGARTCACTTTTAATAGATTTGAATTTTTTTGATCTTCAATAAAGTCTACTCCGCTCCTTTGAGAAAAATCTTAGTTACTTTGAAGATATTTCTCTGCTCGCCTGCACTATGTGAAATTCTTTCTAAAACAATAAAAGCTCTAAGTATAAACTAGTCTTCTAAAAACGACTGCATAGGTAGCCATGSCATATATATCATAAAGCACAGACTCCATGACTATAGATTGCTAGACTATTTAATTTTCAGGCATGAAATGTGTAGTCTGAAAGAGAAATATACAKATCTTGGTTCCTTAAGAATAAACACTTAGGAAACACTAATGAAATCAAAACCAGTTACAAGAACAACACATTAGGCAGTTGAAATGAAACTGAAACTGTCAGTGATAATTAGGAAAACTTATCTTGAGAAGAAACATGTATTAGAAAAGCAAGATAAGAGGAGTATGTACAAAGGAAAATACTATGGCCATCGCACAACTGTCACAATTATAAAAAATTAGTTTAATTCTGTACTTAGGCAGAAAGATTTCAGTATGCATGATCATGGTATTGAAATCTGTTCCTTGTTGACAGTAACTAGAAATAATGCTTAACACAATTCTTAAACCCGTTATTTTAAAATCAGAATGTCAGACAAAGTAAAAGAGTTATGAAATAATTAATTGATAAGCTAGCAAATTTTTTTAATGTGTGGGAATTAATTGGACTGGAATTTTAAGAGTCCACACTCAAAGGGGTAACATGCTTGCAAAATAACCTGTTGGTAGGTCCTTGGAAGTATGGGCCTGTGGCCTGTCAGTGGTGCCAGGTAAAAAAGTTTTAAAGGTATTGCCAAAGATAAGATGGAAGATAATGCAGCTGAARTTAGTCAAGATGGGTTTATAAAGAATTGGTCTTATCAAAACAAAACCATCAATTTTTCATACCTTTATGTATTTCATTGATAAGAATTTTACAGTGAATGTAGGAGGTTGTGACTTCAGTGATGTATGTAACTTGATAAGGCAAAGACTCTTGCTTACTCTATACAATCATTTTCACATGTATTTAACCGAGAAAGCACTGGTTAAATAATACATCTTAGAATGAGAAAAAGGGAGTCATTATCATGCAGATGGTGTCTAAATTTCTACTTTCCCCCTTATCTTCATTTATTACTTCATGGCAGTGTACAGGGATTTAGTTATGTAASCAATTAATATTTCTTGACCAATTTTTATACAATAGCCATAAAAGACATTAAAAATGAGACTGCAAATTTAGTCTTTTGCTCTCAATGGATTTGTGGTACTACTTGTACTTCACAATATTTAAGAACTACTGCAAGTGTAGCAATCAAAAACTGTCTAATGATCAACCCATGACACTAACTTAATTCATTATCTATCAGATGAAAGCTTGCCAGGCTACTGAGAGACACCTCAGTTCTCCAACATTTTTCTCATACTTCTTATGCCCAGAAACGTATAACCCTCTGTTTTCTACCTAGACTTCAGCAGGGAGCTCATTTCTTGGCCTTTCAATATGTTTTGGAAGTTCAGAAAAACTTAGCTAACTCAGCACATAATGATATTTTAAGGACAAAGTGTGGCAAAATGTTTTTATTTTATAAAAATGATCCTTCTTATTAGCACTCACATGCGATTAAAGATGATGTTTGTTGGAAATTTAAAATGTAGACATAAAGGACATTTTACTTAGATTTTATTATTTTTTAAAATATTTAAATATTGCTGTGCAGCTGAGTTGTARTATTTTTCCCAGGATTAAGATGGAGACTAGAAGAGCCTCTATTAATTCCTCCAGGAACAAAGGACAAGGAAAATTTTAAAAAAGAACATATTCTACACATTGTAGAAGTAATAAATGAATATGTAAAAACCAGAATTTATCAWGAAGTCTTCACCTTTGTAGAATAATATCTCTAACTCAAGAAAACAGGAAAGAGAAACATTGAGAGGAAGAAAACAGGAAAAATGAAAATAAAGAAAACCAAGGGAGGTAGTAAGAAGGCTCCTGAGCCTTTTCCTTGTTTTATTCCTTTTGTTCTGATGCTCAAAATTGCTCAGATAATAGTGACAATATCTTCCACTATAATGTCCTTCTATGAAATAATAATAAACCATTYGATAACTATTCTTTTTCAACAGCCATTACAATAATTAACCCACATTTCTAGCCATCTTAAAGTCTACAATATGCACAAGTGAAAAGTGTGCACTCTCTAAAACAGTTCAGATCACTGCAGTCAGCTAAGGGTATTACAGCACATTGAAAAAGTATTTGGAAGAGGGTTCCACAGGAGGATTTGGCTTCTGGTTTGTCCTTAGTACATCCTGAATTGCCACTTTGCCATGATAATCTGAAAAGTGTTCCTGCCAAACATACAGCTAGAAGGCTAAGGAAGTAGCCTCAACAGTTAATCTCCTCTGCCTTCCTGTTCTTAAAAACATTTATTTCAAATCAGAAAAACTCATCCATAGCGTTTAAATTAACACTTTCAAAAATCTTAAACGGAAAGAAATATAAGGTGCTAAGTKCCAAAGACAATCATACATTTTATAAAAGAACATGTGTCTAGCTGATCTCTTTATTAAGATTGAAAAAGGGAAACATCCAGTTGAGATTTTGATTACTATTCAGAATATCATATTTCTTTTACTTTTCTCCCTTCTAAGCAGGAGGCAACTATAGGAGCCCTTGAGTAACCTTCCCTTTTCCTCTTCAGACAATTTTCACAAGAGTTGACCAAAATGGAATTTAACAGTCAAGGTAAGGATGTACATCAATTTTTGTAACATTGTAATATTTTCTGTAATATTCCCTACACAGCTGAAATATTATTCCATTTTTTGACCTCTGATACATTTTAAGCAGATGTCTTCAGTGAGCTGTCTACAGCGATGCCTTTGTCCTGAGAGGCTATGTCTAATTCAGAGTACATAAAGGATACTATAGTTCACTCACTGCAGTGTGTGCTGTTTCCCACTTAGGGAGGATGAATTTCATCAGGCACTGTTGAATTTATTTTCATTTCATGTTCTTATGGTGTTCTTCATAATTCTCCTTAGTCTTCAATAATCCATATAAATCTTCACCACTGGCTAGTACTTACCCCTTGGTAAACTGCTCCCTACTTCTAGGTTTTTAGTGGCACCAGCTGCAGTGCACATTCTGGAGAAAATCAATTGTTACTATTCTTCCAGACATGTCTTTCTTTTGTCATTTTCAGTAAGCTTCTGCCAGATAACATGAGGAAACTAAGAGATTTCCTTTGCATATTTATGTAATTACTCCAAAAAGATTTTTAAAATCCTCTGCAAAGTCTGAGGTATCCATGCTGAAACTTCATAGTCAAGGCAACATATTAACAGGGATTTTATTATATATTCTATAAAAAATGGCATACATTTTAGTTCTAATCTTCTTATCCCTTATTTTTTATCAGTAAATCTCTTTGCATTGGGAATCCTACACTGCTTTGGTGCCTGGAGAACACCCTAATATTCTGAAGACAGTACTGGAATTCAAAAGCAATTTTTAAATGTTTTGTCAGGTCTCACACTGATGGAAAACTAATCAAAGAAAGAGCATCTGTATTCAAAACCTTTAATTTTTTTATTCCATTTTTTTAAATTTAATTTTCTGAGGTTCTCCTTCTAATAACCACATATGGACCTAGGATTTGTAATTTTCCTTACTCATGAAGGAAAGATTGACTTGACAACAGAAAAATAATTTGCAAATCTTTGAATATTGAGTAGTTTCTGCTGACATCAATAGAATGCAAGTATTTAGCTGTAAGATATCCTTTGGAAAGCCAACTAACTTTAGCACCCTATTGCAGTTGAAGTTAATGCAAATTGCTTATGCTTAATATGTTATCAAAACAAACAATTAATTTAACCAGAAATATAGAGGCTTTTCATAATGGTTTCTGGCATTCTATATCGAAAATTAACTGGTAACAAGAAATCTCTGGCAAACTTTTTTAAAGCTTCCAAGATTTTTGCTTCATTTTGCTCTTCATTCRTATTGCAGCTTGTCTGAGGTTTGCTTTGCTGTTACTTTGTACTTGACATAGTAATTTCTTCATAAATTAAGATCAAGAATTAAACAGACACTGGCAACAGTCTCAGACATATTTCTATTTATGCCATTTTAGTGACTGTATTAATTAAAGTCACATTCAGTTCTGAAGGTGTTCCCCACATTGTTTCGCAARCTCATGATGTGACACCTAAGTCAACCTTGCAGGAAAATTAGACTGCCTGGTAGTCACAAGTCAAATCCTATGTCTGCATTTTTTCTGCTGATGTTGGTTGTTGACTTGCATGCCAAAGTTTCAATAAAATCTATGAWTGTGAGACATAAAGCAGCACTCACAGAATGCTCATGATAGCAGACAAAAAAAATATAGGTTACCTGTACGGGTGCTTCAAATGAGTAGTTTAGAAAAACAACCTTACGATTATTGATCCATTACCACAATGGTTCTGAATTATTGACCTCTTTTTTGGTAATTTTACAGTTTCCTTGTTACTGTTCCTGGCTTATATCTCTAGAGACCACATGGCCCAAAGAAGAGAAATACCTTTATAACTGAAAACCTGCTTTATATATCTAAATTGAAGTGTGTAGCAGAGTCATATGATTGGCATGGTACTATTCTCACAGATGAAGATTTGTTGGGGCTGCCAAGAGGCAAGGTTGGTGCATGAAAGCTTTTCTATTAGATTAGAATATCAAATCCAGACTGTCAAAATGGCTGCATATTCCTATTTTTAAATTCGTGTATTGTCACTTGAAATAGGAGACATTCACTGATTCCATGGTGTCCWGTTCTGCAATGAATGAAACTAGAGAAGGGAAAAGAGAAGCAGCATACACATAGCTCTGGCTTTTGCAGCTACAATGATTGGGCAAAAGTAGTGGGGAAGAGACACAGCACTCTTAGTGAACAGACCTCAACCTTTCTGCTTTTGAAGAAAGATCCCCTCGACTCTCATTCTGCAAGTGATCACATCAACCCTGAATAAAGTTTTACAAGCATGAGAAAGATTTCTGTTCACTAGTATCATCACCATTGTAGCTTGTTTCAATTTACTTTAAAGCTATGCCATTTTATATGAAATAAAAACTTCTCTACAGGTTAGAGAAATAGTGAAGATAATCAGATCAGTGTAACTCAAGAAAATTTTTATGTTCATGTGAATCTTCATATCTACATAGATTATGAAGTTTAAATCACATTAGGAAATTAAACCTAGGAAATTAGAATTCACTGTTATGCTCCTGATGAAAGCTTAACTTCACGTAGTTTATATTGCAGAACAAATTATTTCTATTCTGGATTTTTTTGTAAATGATAACAGAAGTTCCCAGGAAGCAAGAAGCCCCATCTCTATGTTAAATTAGTAAGGCACCCTTTGCATATGCTTTACTAACCTTTTAACAGTATTTATCAATCTTTGTGCATACATTCAAATGTCAATAAGCACCAATTTAATTTTGAACATGTATTTGTTAGGTTTTCATCTTAAATATCAGAAGCAATGCTACATGCTTTATGTTAAGGTTTTTGAGAGATAATTCATTGTCCTTGTGTAAAAATATTATTTTAAACTGTCAGTAACTTCCAATTTTAATATGCGGGGAATTACTGTAGTAAGGTGAATTCGTAAAACATCTCAGTAAAATTCATAGTGAAAGTGAAAAAAAACTCAAATCAATATACAGCTGTGAATAACTGTCATGAAACCTCAAGCACTCTCCAGATTCAAAAGAAACTCATTAATGTTTGGATAGCTCTAGTGATGGATGGTGAGTAGCTTATTATAGCTAGATAATGGCTACAACCTAAATATTATCTGAAATAGTTAAACCACACTTTATGTCTTTAGGAAGGATACTTCAGCTACATGAATGAGCCAACATTGTTTATTCAAAAGGGAATGTGTTCAGCAGCCAGGAAGGTATGCAAGAGGATAGTGTGTTCTCTATTGGATTAGAATACCTAGATAAGAATGTCAAAATGGCTTTCTTTCCTGAAGCTATAGATGTCTGTTCTTGATTTCATGTATTGTTATGCTATGTGATTCACTCATTAATTTCCTGCTGTCCAACACCATAAAAAACTGCTATGCTAAAAAGGGTGGAATTAGCAGAATTTTTCTTTTGGGTTCAATGTGGATTAGGCCTCTGGTAAGAGAAGCCTGCTCCCTACTTCATGGCTTTTAACTGTATTTAAAAATAAAAATAATACATCCCACTATATAGCAGATAGAAAACTACATTGAGAATTAATCTAGATGTTTCTGCAAGGARGAAGATAGGAAGTCTAAAAAATAAAAGAGGTAAAGGAGACCTAAAAGGGAAATCAAAGAGAAAAAGACAATAAGAAAGGGGATATAGATAATTGAAGAGGAAAGGCAAATTATTTACAGGAGAGGCATTAAAAATAAACTGAAGTTTTTAATGGATGGAATTATGGTAAATTCAGAGTAAGACTGCAGATTATGTCATTTCAATTAGAAATACATTTTCTACAAGCTGTCAGTACCACTGAAAACTTGGAATTTGCTCATAATCTCCATTATCTTGTTTTGAGAAAAAAAAATTAATAAACTTCACATGTTAACTGCAGAATTTTAGAATACTTATATTACTCAGAATATTGTGTGCAATTCAGGAAAAGAGTCCTTTTTGGTCAGACACTGGACACAGAATTATACATTGAATAAAAATTGGAGTTAATTACTAGACATCTCTATTTGATTACTAACAGTGTAAACACCAGAAGATCCTTTTTGGTGTTTAGACAGTTAAGTAAAACATCAATGCAGTACTTTATGCATACAAACATGCATAAAATACAGAGAAAAATGATCGTAAACCAGCATTATGGTATGCTTGTAGGTGTGTAGACGTGCACACACATGAACCAGGTGCGTGCAAAGGGAGGAGGAGCATAACAAAAGGATAACATCTGGTTTCAAGAAGAAATGTTAGATTAACATTCAAACTCTGAGAGAAATTTACATTAAATAAATACCCTGTCAGATTTACAAGATTTCATTTAGATAAAAGCCAAGGTCTAGTCAAAATATAAGAACTGATTTACCGACTAACTCTGCTCTGCCAGGCTCAATTAGATATTAAACAGCACTAACACTTAAAAACTGAATAGCTGCAGGTCAGAAGACATTAATAAAATTCATACAGATAAAGTCATTCTATGCTCCTTGAGATCTGCTGAAGAGCTCAGACAGAGAAAACAGATATGTTCTTAGAGTTCACAAATAATTAAAAGCATTCCCTTTATTTCTGCTCTCTCACTTAATTCCGGTGAGAAGGCAATTCTCTATATGAATACCAAAATGATTGATGCTAAAAATCAAAAATATAGTAATTTTTATATGACCATAATTGTACAAATCTCAATGATATGTCGAGAACTACAGCCTATCATGGTTATGTAATTTATTCTTCCTGTTTACTCAATGTATTGGACAATGGTGTCACGGAATGCTAAACAAACACAATACATTCTCACTCATTTTATTGCAGGCTGACTGTTGTCATGTTCTGAAGAACACTCAAAGACYGAGCTCGAGAGCAGTAGTTAAAATCGGCAACTGGCTGTCAGTGGTGTAGTTTGTCATTGTTCCACAGACAAAAGGCAGACTGTCACAATAAACAGCATTTATTCRTTTCAGATTTGTGGCTTAGGGCTGAGGAAAGGGGAGGTGTCATTCATAGTAATTGTAAAACACATAAATAATAACAGTAGTCTGCAAATCATTTATCAAAGGAAACAGTGGGAGTTGGCAGTGATGGAGGCAAGAAAATGGATGCTTCCAGCACAACCTAATTTACAGCTCTTTAAAAAAAAACAGATTTTTTCTTTCATAACAGTAAAATGGAGTGTTTTGTATTAACTGCTTATGTGGTGGGTAAGCAAGACAGAACAACTAAATCATTACTTTAACGACTTATTTTAAACAAGCCACTGAGTAGCTTTTGAAACATGATTACTCTCTACTCAGCTACTGTCAGTTTTATCAACCTAATTTCACTAATTGAAAAACATTTCATATTGGTCCTGGCATCACCTCCTCTAGGTTATTTTGCTTAAAAAAATTCATCTTTTTAAAGAAATTATACTTCTTTGTGAAAATAGTCTGGATTGGTATTTGAATAAAAGAGGCTTTTTAACCGAATGCTTGTGCCTGTGTTTTCAGGACAACTCTGAAATCCTAATAATTTTTTTTTGGTAATAATTTAATRGACAGAAACTATGAAGGAAACAAATTAATGTTTTGAGGTTGGCATTAATTTTTTTTTAAATTTGAGTGCAACTTTTAAGGCAGCCATTAAGATCCTTCTCTCTTGTAAGCTCCTGTCCTGATTTACAAGGCTGAAATCCTAGCTCAGCAATACATATTTACTGGATTATGAAAACTCCAAACCAACTCATTGAGGATCTCCAAAAATCTGGGAAGAGAAATGAAAAAAAGAGACATCAGCAGCTAAAAAAGTGTCCCAAAAGGAAACTCCTAATTTACTACTGCATGGTGAAAGTCCTGCTTCATCTCGTAACTACTCCTGCTGCTGTYCAGAACACATAATATGTATTAGAGAGCAAACTCTTCTTACATACTCAGAAAGGACAGATGGATATGATTTTTTCTCTGGCGAATCACACAATGTTCACCAGATGGAAACAATGCTCCCTATACAGTTTCTCAGGCATTTTTGCCTATAAATCTTTCCCTCCCAGCACGTCTCAAATCCTATCAGGAACAAAGGCATAAAAGAGCTAAGGTAAGGACAGGTATGTCAGAGAGACTAAACTTGTGTTTCAGAATGGATCTCTTCCACAAAAAAACTTGTACAGTTTGCCAGAGAGAGCACAGAGTGAAAGAGATGACCTGTAATGAAAGAGAGGAGTGTCATATCAGTATTTGAACCATGTTGAAATGTTATCACAGCTGCTACTGCTTCGGGTAAAGCAGAGAAGCAGARCTCAGGAGTTGCAAGATGCAAGATGTCTGGCGGTGCAAGGGTTCTTCATTCTCACTGAAGAATGGGTGCACATGACAAGATCTAAGAAAATCTTTGGCAATTCTTGCCTGAATAAGACAGGACTTTTCTTAACTGATTTTAAAATTAAAAAAGATGCTAGGTTTGGGAAKTCAGGACATGAATTTATGAGAAAACACATGTAAAGCGTTACTTGTTTAATATCTGCAGCTACAAGAAATAAGCAAAATGCAGTGCTGAAAACAAAATGTTAAAAAACCAATTGCTAACCATCTTTTTAGAAAAGATTAGCAAAACCAGACAAATAAATATTCTAAGATTAAAACACTGTCTGAACAGAAATGGCAAAATTTGGCATTAATTTTAAATAAGTACAAAAGGAGAGGTCTAGTCCTTATAGAACGGACATTTTCAGACCACGATCAACTATACTGCTGTAACCTAAAATGAGACAATTTCATCTAATCTTATTGCTAAGAGCAACAAACAGTTACTTGAAAATTTTAAACCAGAATTTATTCAAAATTACTTCATTTCTATGAGAGCAGTAAGAAATCTAAGCATGAAAATTCTTTATTCAGAAAAGATTTCTCTTGAAATAATGAAAATATTCTTACTTATATAATTTTTCTATTATTTTTGTAGAGATTCTCTTGAACTTTTCCCAACCCCCTTCTACCTGTCTTTACAGAAAGAAATACATATATGTGTGCACAGAGAACTGCTCTTCTAGGTTTAGAATACTGTCTTAATTCAGCTKAAATGAGAAACTAAATATTCATAGTGTGCCTCTCTCTTATGCAGACTGCTAAGACCTTTAACTTCCTTTTCTTGTAAAATCTTCCTCTCCTGTTTTGCTACGAAAGCCTGGAATGCTCTACTTGAAAAGACTGAATTTGGGGTGCATTTTCTTGGTTAACTTTTGCCATGTAAGGAACCTTAAAAATTCAAAATTATTCTTCTGTAGTCTTCATAAAGTCAGTCCCTTTTACAGAGGAATGAAAGCTTAGATGTTTGAATATATGATTTTATCCTGGGTTCAGTCAAGTGCATGATGTTTGTAGCACTCTGTACACCATTACTCAGAGTGACAAACACATGCAATCATTAAAGAGTGATGATAACCTTCATTCTAATTGCATTAGTGCATCAGCTCTCTCCAATGGAGGCATATTTCCCATAACAGGAACAGCTAAGCACAAATGTAAATGGATCAACAGTGTCACTCATAAACTATGATCACAGCCAGCGTCCGACAGTGGACAATCACTCACGCAATAACACAATCACTCTGCAGTTAATGCATGTCACTACTGATTTGCAGGGAAATTTTTGAAACCAGAATTTGCATGGTCTATTTCAAACTTCCCTGAGCTGAATACCTAGCGTTTAGCTTTCTAGTGGGAGTTGTGACAGTAGCACTGCTTGCAGCAAACTGCCACTGTCGTTTGTTCTGCTTCAGTGCTGTTTAACTGTCACAGTCTGTCATGTAGGAAGAAAGCACCGCATCTAACCCCCTGTGACAAGGTTTAATCACCCCTATTACTCCTATTGGCTGTTCAAGCCACCTTGGGGTGTGCAGCACACAGTTATAGATCTCAAAAATCCTTGCTTTATAAATGGAAAGGCTAAAATCTGGYCTGAGTCGATCAATCTTCTAACACACAACTGAAAGGAAGTAGAATGATGAGATTAATAATACTAATGCAATGCTTGAGATAATTTTTCCATTTTCATATCTTTTGCATCATTAGGAATATGAAATTATTTTACTTCAAGATAACTTATTTAGCGGATTCCAGGTATTTGAATTCTGAATTTATTGTTATTTCTTTATAGCAATCATTGTTACAGTGTGGCCCCAAATGCAAGAGAGTGAGAGTTGGGATCGATTTTTTATGCGAAAATACAGTGACAAAGGTAAATACTGTATCTTGAGATATAACTGTCCAAATATTAATGCTGGGTCACGGGCAAGGGGTAGAATGCTTAGAATAAGCTTTGTCTAAAGGAAAAGTTAAAATYAAGTCTTTCTCATACAAATCAGCATTAATTAATTAAAACTTCATACATGCTTGATCTAGGCAAAGTGTCATTGTTGCCCCATATGAAAAACTGTATCTTTATGCTAGTTTTAAGAATGCACTTTATGAGACTGCAGTCCATATGATTTATTCTTAAAGCCTGAAGGACACATGGGTTAACAAGTGAGACYAGCTCAGTTGCTTAGAGCATGGWGCTAATAACTCTCMTGGTCCTTTTGATTACAGCTTGTTATCCAGAAACCCAGGTAATATACATCTATCACATTTTGCACACCAGCAAATCTGTTTACTTGAACTGGTCTTATTAAATCCAAGGTCTGTTTACTGGGACAAAAGGAAATTATTTCAATAAGAAAATGTTTTTATAAGAATACAATAAGAATCCAAGGTGAATTTGGATTACCTTTTGCAAGGTAATCTAGTATTATTAACTTCTAATTACTCAATCTGGGTAATTTTAGGCCTGATAAATGATGCTAGTGTGAGTCTTTACAATGGGATATTCTTAGGCTTGTAAACATCATTAACACAGGTGTTATTTCAATTGACATGTATTTGTAAATATCAAATTTGTTTTTTAGACACTGGGCAGGAAACGAGTATAACCTGACAGAGCAGATAACTTGGTGGATCAACAATGTAGCACAAGGATTTATGCCCGTACATCCCTGCTTTAGCCCAGTTCTGAATATATATGAGCAAGTGCACATCTTGCAGAGTCAGAATAAATATTCATGTTGCTTTCATCATATATCTGTAAAAGTTCCTACAAATTAGGGATGAATTTCTAAAAGACAAACATAAAAAAGCCCCTCACCATCAGGTTGACCTGTCAGTATTCTTTTTTATTGTGATTAAAATGAACAACTTCATTTTCATTTGTAACTAGTGATTTCAGGTGAAATAAAACATAATCTTGGGCCAGAGCATTTTAAAACTTGCAAAAAGCATGAGAATGTGTAAATGGGTAGAAAGTGCATTACATAAGGGTTTTAATTTTTCATGACAACTCTWAGAGGAAAGTAAATTATTTTTACTTTTTACAAACATAAACACAGTTATCTGTGTTTCCTCTGGCCACCCTAGGAAAAAAACCCAAAACCCAAATTCTAGTTGCCAGTGAAGTTTTAATATTTCCTCTATTCTTTTCCTTAAAGACCAAATGAAAAGACTCTTTTCTACAAAAATGAGTTTATAATGCTTACAGCAGCTTGTGCCACTCACCCATGTACAATTCTAACCTATGTTCTCACTCCCCCAGTCAGATACTGTCAATTAGATTAAATTACCATGAGTCTTAAAGATTTTCCACAATTAAAGACAAAAAGTAATTTTTGTTTTCTTACATCCATCAAACACCGGTGAAGTATCACCTAGAAATTACAAATTGTAGCATCTATCCAGCTGTATAGAGATAGGCTTGCTGCAGCTAACATATCACCAGAAAACTCTGCAGGCCTGTATTTATTTCTGGTTTGTTGCAATGCCAGTTCATCAGCTACAGGTTTACACTACAAATGTTCTCCTTCATACCTTCTGTCCACTAATTTSACTGATGCTCTCTTTCCCCAATTTGCTTATCAGTTCAGAATGACAAAAGAGGACAGGTCAATACCACACTGTATTTTCTTTCTGGACAATACTTTCACCCTTAAAGCAAGTTCATAAAATTTGAATCCTGGGCCAGCAATCTGAGAAATCTTGTTTCTTGAATTGTCCATTCACATAGAGCAGTTTAACCAATTTTCATAATTTTAAAGAACTAAATGTTTTTGATACCTTTTCTGCCTCAAGGTGTGGTATTGATAATAAGACAGATAAATAATAATCCTAAACCTTCAGATCTACATTTTCTTTTTATAAATAAACATACAGAATATTGCAGGCAAAGATATTGATATGGATCTTTGGATATGAATCATAATAGCAGATTTTCACATCAGGTATTTGATTCCATCTCTGAACTCTGAAGCCTCTGCAGTGTGAATGGCAGCAGGAAATGGCTTTCAAACTCTTCCTAACAGATGGAATAAAATCTGCCAGGTTATTAAATTACTACACAACTATTTTTAGTTTCCATTTCTAAATCCTTTTTCTTCTTTTGTCATATGTCATTGCTAATCAAATCTCAGAAGCATCCATCGCTATTTTGAAAACAGGAGCTTGAAATGGAAGTTTATTATTTTTTTCCCTGAACATTTTTGCTGCTGCTTTTTTTTCTTTTCTTCTAAAATTATGCATTCATTCATATGGACTTGTGTACTAGAACAATGGAGAAAGTAAGTCAAAGCATCAGTTTATAGGACTTAAAACTTTAAAACTAGTTTAGTGATGAATAATCACTGTGAGCCCTTATCTAGACTGCAGTCTAAGATTAAAGAAAACTGTTTGCTGAAAGCTAACAAGTAGAAATGTSGTCCTAATAACTATGAAACCAAAAGCAAAAGCCTTGACTGTCAGGAGTAAAGGATATCAGAAATGAAAAATACTTTATTTTTGATGAATTGTAATTAGGAAGAATAGGAAGGTACTGAACTGTTGGGAAAATTAAATAGTTTCCTTCAGTGAACTCTGTCATAGTGTACAAAGAATACTTTGAAGGCAAATTTGCTTCTACTTCAAGTGTTATGGGAAAAAAAATCGTCTCATTGTTTATGTTCTAACTGAAACATCCACCATTTTCTTATATGAGGTCTACTATTWCTGCTACATCTACTCTACAGTACAGAAGTTATGACAATAAAAAAACAGAGCATTAAACATGGTTTGCAAGTATTACCATACCAAATACTGCAACACTGAAAGGAAGTACATTAATTGTAATATGATCAAGTCAACTGGCAAGTTCTGGTTTTACTTAAAGACAACAAATGCCAGTCAACCAAGGAATTAACCCTGCAACTTGCAAATTGCTCCTGTATCTGATTTTCAATAGTGCATCAGGCTG
>NW_026623562.1:697977-730305 GCF_030028575.1 Malurus melanocephalus
CAGCAGAACACACAGAAAGATTTAGATTGGGAGTGATAGTGTACAGCAGACCTGTGCCATCTGGAAGCTGTATTGATTTAGATTACTGCTGCAAAAGTAATGTAGAAGAATGAGAAAAGCCCCTATATTTTAGCTCAGTTCTATTGAATTTAACAAGTGTGAAGAAGTAGCTTGGGGAATTTTGTTATACCACTAAAGCTACTRATTTCCCTCAGCTGCAAATAAATGCATGAATGGACGAGGCTTCTTACATACCTCAATTAAAGCATGGAACCTGCTGAACTTTTTCAAGTCAGACATGTAAACTGTGAAATTACTTTACAACATGGTCCATAAGGTATGATTTCTTAGTAGCAGGAAATATTACGCATCGTAAAATTTCACGGCATGGGGTTTTCTACCTATATCATATAACCAATCAAAATGCAGGAAAGTATCAATACTTATAGCTTTTTTAAACATTTCCAACTATTTACAGTATCCTTGATTTTGTGCTTTGTAGCAAAGGAATATAATGGGAGCTCTCTCACAATCCTGTATTTTTGTCTTCTTATTGACTTTGCTTGTAAGATGGGGGAAAAATAAAAGAAAATWTAACTTTTTAAAAGTATTAGTCCCCAGAATGAATTTTATTACTCTGTAAGTGATATGTCTTCTGAAAAGGTGTCAATAAGGAAGAATAATAAGAAGAAAAATGTGTTTTCAAAAAGCAAAGGTGATAACAAAGCCTACACAAAATGCAAGGCTCATAGATAAGAGCAATTTCACAAAGCCCTTTCTTTTCATTGGATAGAACTACATTACTACTCAAAGTAACAATTTAGGGAGCATTTGTTCTCAGAACTGTATGTTTTCTGTTCATTTTAAAAAGAAATTATATAAAAAAAAACTTTCAACTCTCAGAAACAACTGTGCCCAAAGTTTATTTGCAATATAAATCTGAACATAATAAATTAAATAAATAATTTTTCTTTTCTGTAACAGACTTTGCAACTAACTAGTTTACTGAAGAAGCAATTAGGTATAGAAAAATTGTAATACGTATTTTTAAATTTAAAATGCAGTATTTTACAGTTATTGCAATATGATATGGAATTGTTTAAATTACAGCATAATAATTCATTTCTGCAGCATTCAGTGGCACTAGGCCTTTGGCCTCTTGCCTAACAATACACTAGACAAGAATTATTACATGTAATTCACAYGGTCATGTCTTATTGCTAATTAAAGCATAACCCTTCATGACATGACAAGCAATTTGACTGTTAGCATAATAGATTATTATCCCACCTATAACCATTCTCTTTTTTTTTGTATATGCACCGAGAGTTGTCAGAACTAATACATAGTTGTTTCTTTATCTGTAAGTGCGAATAGGTTTAGGAAGGATCGCCAACAACACGAGGTTGCATTTTTTATTAGAACTATTGCTTGAATAAACCTTGGTATTTGTTTTTTTGTGCATCATTTTGCTTTGGGAATTATATCCTGTAAAATTTTGTAAAACTATTAGGATTCAAGGTGGCTGCCTATATTTTATCGCTGAGCTTAGCTACTTAAACGAAAAAGTAATACTATTTTGGTGAATTATAATGTGGTACTAAAGCAAYGAGGCTGAGGTTACAGTGTCTGTAAAATCGCAGACAAGGAAGTTGCCAGTTTAATTTTGTTGCAATAGAGCAGTTACCTACTCTGTGTTGACGATTATGTAATTCTTGAAGCATTTTTTTCAGGAATAACCTCTTGAAATCACTTTCTTACTAAGATCTCTCCCTCCTGGCATTTCTCAGAGTGAAACTTGGTAATATAGCAAAGGTAATCTGCTGTTATTAAAACACATCTGCTTAAAACTAAAAATTGACTAGGTAAAATTCTACTTTTGTAAAAAGCCAATGATAAAACTCATTTACTTAAGCAAAACATTATTCCATGACATGAAATGGAAAAATGTGTCAACAGCTATTAAAAAACACTTTAATATTCCAGCTTGCATTCAAAATATTTTAATTAATAGTACATATTTTATTAATGCCTTCACATGGCCTGTAAATGTGCAATGCAACACAGCCATTTGACTATGAATAATCCTTTCATTTTGGCAACTACCAGYTCAAAACTAAAATATACAAACATGGAACTGTGAAGTTTTTTGTGAATAAAAGCCAGGATTTATTGAGCAGATATATAGGCAATGCATAAAACATGCATACAAAACAATTTTAACATGGAAATTATATATACTATATCTAATAGATGTCCTACCAGTTTCATATAGTATCAAGGTGCAATTTAATGAGGTTCCACTGCACTCTGTATGTCTTCAAGGTGACTGGGCTGTCCCTGGAACTCTCTTTGCTATAACTATAAAATGTCTATGATGTGACTGTGATATAACTGAAACAGCTGCAGTCTTTGATCATATGCTGGCAGTTTACGTACAGATGYAGAATGTGTAATAAGGGCACACTTTATTAACTTGACTGATGTTCTGTTATTTTACTGGTTCCAAAATCCAAAGGAGACTAGGCTCCACCATGTTACCCTGAGAATAATTTATTGTTGCAGCTATTCAAAATGAAATAGCTGTCATTAATGTCTAATTGATTACTAAAATCAAGAGGCATACATGGGCCTCAGTTGATCTGACATTTACTATGATCTTTAAAGCTGCTCTTATACCTAGAACTATTATTTTGAATTAGCACAAAATACATTTTAACTACAGTTTAAAACCACTGCCAACAATCTGAATGTATGCATATGTTTCCTGTTAATAGCTATTTCTACCTATACACAGTCTAGCAAACTTGCAGTGAGCTTTTACCATTTCAAAAGTATAAAAMCACACAAATTCTGAAGGTGTGATAATGAAGTTAGACCTTGACATGCTACTGGCTGTGTTACATTGCGCAAAAGTATCTTTGTTCTCCTTAACGTTAAAACRTGTTTTGGTTCTACCAAAATGTTTTCAACAATTCACCTTTCTCAAAGTAGCCAAAGTAGAGCTGAAACAATATGTACCCTAATTTGAGAAAGTTGAATTGCRAGTTCAGCAATTGGGAGAAAAATTTGCATAAAACCCAGATATTTTGCCACTATGTATGCAATATGGAAATCACAGTAATATTGTAAATTATAGGTAAATACAAAAATTTGCAATGGGTTACTTTGGACAAAGAGTTATTTCACAAAGATTATTAAATTAATATTTTCATAGAAGATCTACTAATAATTTTGCCCTTATATTAAGAGTATGAAGTTATACTAGATATGAAAAGCATGTAGAATACCACTTTTCTAATAATTTGTTCTTAATTTCCCACATTTTTTTCCTCTAGCATCCATTTCTATCTCTGTACTCTTAACTCTAAATTTAAGTTTCACTTTGTCCTTATATTTTTATTGGAAGAAATATAAAGGCCTGGACTCTTAAAACATTCTGCACCCACATTCCTAGTTTGCTTCCTTTTGTAATCTTGCTCAGAAAATACACATTTTCAGAATCTTGTTGGACACAAAGGGGATGTTGCAAAATTATGGTACTGCTTTGATGGGATGGTTCTCCAGGATGGATCTCCAGGACCTCCCTTACATGATTTAGTTTTCAATTCCTTTCTCTATGGCCTTTATGAGGAGTAAAACATCTCAGAAGTTAAAGAGAGCCTGGTGCCCACATATGTGTGTTTACATTTTACCCAGCCATCTCTTCATCTAGATGAAGCTAGATATGCTTCTATTCCACTTTTAAGCATATGCCAATAAGCTTTTACRCTTTAATTTTCTTCAGAATGGATATTCCCCAAGAAAGTGTAATTCCTCTAGCCCTCAAGCTTAATCCCTCCAATTAAACTCCTTTTCAGAATCCTAAAAGATTGTGAAATATGTTCAGCTTTTTTTCCCCCCACACCTTGAATACTTCCTATTTTTAGAAAAGGGCAGAGATACCAGAAACACATAAAATATAAACATTGAAATGGAACAGATTTCTTTCATGAAAGTATGATGCCTATTTCAGGAGCTTTATTTCCACTAATTTTGTTATAAGTCACCAGAAATTAGAGCTATAATTAAGGAATAAATAAGCTAAAGCGTTCTAAGTTATCCAGTCAGAAAAAGGGTCAGAAGAGTTTTCTGTGAATAAGTATCTTCTTATTTTACCCTAGATTACTTTATAAAATACAGATAAATCTTATTGTAAGCATATGTCTGGCCTCTTTTCCAATTTATTTTTCCCTCGGCTGCTTCTTGTACTTCCTAGTTACCATTTTCAATGTAATTGTTCTGCCAAATATCTCCCTGATACATTCCAGTGCCCTTTATTCCTCTTCATCTACCACGTTTTTAACAGTACCTTTTTGTACTACCTTGAACTGGACCTTAGCTTAGATGAGAATACTGCACTTCATTCAATGACTTTATCTTAACTGACTCCAGAAAAATATGGAGATTAATTAGTCACAAAGAAAACTTTGTTTGAAGTACTAAATTGAAAGAAATAATCGCTTCACAAATATTAAAAAATCTCTGATATCGACTGTCAGTCAAAATCAAGAGAACATTTCCAGATAAGCCTCTACTCACCCACTGAAATACCTCAATTAAATACCATACAACTACTGTTCAGAAAGTATATATACAATTTGTGATGCAAAGCATTGCCCACTGGCTCATAAGTTATTGTTTTTCAATATTGAATTCTTAGCCATTATTCAACTGAATATCACTGAACCAAAAATCTAATTTTCATAGTAAAATAATTCTTACATCTAAAATCTGAAGAGATGACTCCTTTAGTTAAAAAAGTTCCACAGTTCTGCAAGATTCGCCACCCCCCCCCCCCCAGGAGAATATGGATTGCTGAAAAATAACTCTTATGCTCATCTGTTCTCCTACCTTTTCTGATGAGTTGGCTGCAGAAAAATGTATAAATGGAAAGCTCAATTAGTGCAATTTTTGTATCCTTGGATGTCAATCATTACTGTAGAGAGGTGGGACTTTCAGGATCTCTGTGCATTAATTAAGAGCTCATCTCAGAAGAGTAGTCATTACACCTAAGGACCAAAAATAAGTTTTAATTAGAGTCTAGTAGACAGTGTGCCATCTACTTACAAAATGAGTTCTTTAGTTAAAAAATGAACAGCTATGGGACATTATTAATAACAATGCAAGGGGCATAAATCTACTTCAGAAAGCAGTATTCTTGTGTGTGTAGGTCTGCCTGGAAAAACTGGACAAGTTCTGTGATACTGTGTGGGCACCACTCAAATTTCAGCCAGGTTGTATGAATGCCAATATGATTATTAGATCCTTGTGAAATTACTGCTGCTATGATGATGTGGAAGGAAGTCTATCACACAGCTGAAGCAAGATTGTGTTTCTCTCTGACAGCCCAGACTGTCTCTGATTGCACGTGCAATTGGTAAACCAAGGCAAGCTCCGCAAAGACAGCAAACGGGGCAGCACAACACATCAGTTTAATTCACTGGCTGAAACAGCTTCTGGCTGCCCTTACACATGTCAGGGCTCCTGAGAGGTTAGAAACTAGCTGGGCTAACCGGTGTCTGCTGCCCAAGAGAGCTTTCCTCGTGGCATGACTTATCTGAGGACAATGAAATATCCTGCTTAGGATTCACTAGGGAAATAAAAGTATAAATAATTGATTATGTAATTTACAAATTAAAGGTAAGAAAACAGATTTTTAAAGCTGGTCTGGAAAATGAACATGTCACCTAATAACTCATGCACGAAAAGGGGTAAAACTTGAAGAATAAGTAAGTTTACATTCTAGAGAACAAGAAAAACCTTGTTTAGCTATGGCTGAAATAAGAAATATAATGTACTAATTAAAAAACCCAAACCAGCACACAGATTGGTTCAGGAAGGATGAGACAAGACAAAAACAGATCAAGCTCCAATATGAAAATAAAGAAGGAAAAACAGTCATAAAAATGATCACAAAAATTCAGTTTTACAAATATTGCAGTTTTTCATAGGACACAAGTTAACATATACTTAAATTTATATAAATAATCTTAATTATAAAGGTGATTGCACAGAAAAAGAACAGAGTGAGAAGGCATGTCAAAAGGAGAATAAGATTTATTATGCATCCAGGAATAGACCTTCATTGCTATCATATTTCATTGTCTTTTACTAAACTATTTGTAAATACCTTTAAGAAATAAACATTTTTCTGAAACACTTGTTTGAGAAACATATGCTATAAATTTCCAGTCTAATCAATATACCTGAGGAGCAATGAGAAACAGCACCTAATTCAACAACAACAAAAAGCTGTAGCTAATTCTGATAGCTTGTCTAAATAGTTTTAATCTAAAGAAAAGMGTGATGAAACTAATATTATAGTGAGGGAGCAATCAGTGTTTTAAAGACATTCAGAAAAATGGGGACAATAATTTATTTCTAATGTCATTTAGAAAATTTTTGTTAATGTTAATAAATATTTTTAATATTTCATGCCCAAATGCTTTCTTGAAAATTTTTGCAGTCAAAAATTGTTTTCTACAGAATAGATACACTCTATTCTACAGAATAGAAGCACTCTCCAGAATGTACTGACTTGGAATATTACTGTATTTACTAGTAGATTTCAATGAGCAGATTCAGCTRTTCAGATACGCTAGCAGTACATGCCAATACACTCTCAAGAATGTTAATATTGAAACTTGCTTTTTAAAAATTCCATTTTCATTCATCAAAATAGAATATATCCTTCTGCTATGGATACATGCATATTACAAAGTCTGGTATTTACTTCTCTGTAGGTCTGTTATTTTTCACATGAACACAGATTTCAGAAAAAGGCAGTGTTTAATATTGCCTGGCACCATGGATAGGTATTTTTAAATTAAATGAATTTATCCAGGGCTTGTCACTTATATTCTCTGAAGTGAAGAAAAGTGCTGAGTCTTGCTATCTCTGGTTTCCTACCAGTAACATTTAACACACTTCTTGTGAGCTGCTCCTCTTGATTAAGAAGATGGCAGAGATAATAGATACACTAAACTCCAGAAGAGACAGAGAACCTTTGTTCCTCTGAACAATGATATCAATTTTTATAATGGTTTAATTTGTTGTTATTCACAAGGGACAATGCCAAGAGCTGAAGCAGAGGACTGCTAGCAAAGTACACATTGCATGTTAGCAGCATGGTGCCTTCTGAATCCTTCATGTTTTCTAGTTTGCCTCTTCTGAACTCAWACTTCAATACACTGTTTTGGAAGTCAGCCATAAAAGAGGCTAACTCGGACAATAAAATCTGGGTGATCTACTGAACTGTGACTGAGATTTGTGACCTGCCTTAAACTGAATCAGATTCAACTACAAGACTTCTTACAAGCAGCTCTCACCAAGATCCTGGCAGAATATCAACACAGTTGTACTAAATATTTGACACAAAACTTGCTGAGAACCACATGGTACCATGYATTGTCATGAAAGTAACTTAAAGCTGGATTAATTCACAGACAAAGAATAATAAAAATAACAATTAGAAAATTTTTCTTACAGTGAAGGATTTTATAGGGCAATTAAGTTATATGTACAGAAAATMAAAAAGAGGAACAATACTAAAATTACTTCAGGCATCCTCCTGGCCAACTTTGAACAAGTTTGATGCCTTGTCTTAAATTTCCTCTATAGTCAACAAASACAAGAAAGGCACTTCCAGATATCAAACCACACTTACAATTCTTGTAATGGGATTGTTGAGTAGCAAGCTTCTAACTTGGACATGTGGTGACTACTTGTATTTACTTAATCTACATCCTACAGTTTGATTTTCAGAGGTGCCTAGTAAATAAACTTCAGTGCAGCATTGAAGAGTTATCTATACATTTGGATGCTATTGGAGATGCAGGCAGGGATTTCCCAATTTCTACAACAAAAGCCAAATGCTGAAGAGCAGCGCTCTGCAGAGGTCTTTCTTTGTTCCTATTGCTACTGATCAGTGCTTTTCCTGCTCCCTAACACAAAATTAATAACACAAGAAAGTAAAAATATTTTCCTATTTATACTGAATTGTATTTATTGTCCCTCATATGGTTAATACTTTAGTCTTTCTGGAAAAAAATAGTCATGTTATAATTTAATATTTTTATTTTTCTTTCTTCTAAAAAAGTCCAGAACAAAGAAAAAATATGGACCAATTTATCACCAAATACGTGTTCTTTACCCCAGTTAAATGTTAAAGAAAATTTCTGAAGTAACAACTTCAGTGTCTGATCAGAGCCAAGAAGCCTACAGCACACATACTTATCTTTCCATCTAGAAACAGACTATGACAACAGAACTTGAGGACCATAGCTTATTTGTTATCTCTTGATTGTTCTTGAAAAATATTAAGAAACTGAAATTSAAGATGAATATCAATGTGCTCACACAAGGGGTGGAGATAAGCCAATAAACATAATAGACAGATTTAACTCCACATAACATTTCTTGTCTTCAGTATTTTATGCTGAAATGGTAGTGACAACAGAAAAATATTTATGCAAGAACTACATAGAAGTGTGTAATAAGGCACTAGAAAGTATAAAAGTATAAAGAAAAATGAATTAAAATTTAACTGAAGTGTAGAAGTATCAAAAGAAGCAGAGAGCAATTTCCCCATGGCCAGCACTATCTACAGAATAAGGCCTCTTCCTGAAATACATTCATTTATCATACAGCATTGGAGTCACTTTGAAAATGATTCCATTGGAGTCAGCAACACCCAAATTGCAAACGGAAGTTATTAATCAGACAGCAGTACCGAAATATTTTCTACTGTCAAGACAACAACCACTGCTGACTAACGAATATGAGTTTGGTTTAAATTAACACACAACTGTATGTGATAACTTGGGTTTCAGCATTTTGCTGCCTCATTTTGGTACCCAATTAACCTTTTCATTTGTTAACTTTTTCTTAACTTTGCTTATCTCAATTTTAGTTCACAGGACCACAACAGAAAATGGAAAAATTATATTAAAAATGTTATTTCATTATTGATTGGGATTTTTTGATTGTTTTATATTATATAATTACACTGTTTAAAACTGAAGAAGTTAAGAACATTATGATATTATTATATCATTATAATATAAAAATGTTTATTAATTTTGGGGGACAAGGGACGCACCATTTTATAAATACTTTGTGTTCTTCAACTGGGCTGGCTGATAGTGTTACAGCTTGTTGGATAAAACTTTGATAGAAAAAAAAAWCACAGAAAAATATAACATAGAAATTCCAAAATTTATTAATTTGAGTCGAAGAGTAGAAGAACTATTAATTGCAAAATTTCTGGCTGTCTAATTTCAGCTTGATTAGCAAGTTTCTTTCACTTRTTGGAATTTTATGTCCAAA
Organism: Malurus melanocephalus; assembly: GCF_030028575.1. Classification (NCBI taxonomy): domain Eukaryota; kingdom Metazoa; phylum Chordata; class Aves; order Passeriformes; family Maluridae; genus Malurus; species Malurus melanocephalus. The sequence continues at coordinate 707,347 of NW_026623562.1, forward strand.
AAAGGTGTTAAAATGTTAACAAAAATCTCATAGAAAGAAGGGGATTAAGGCAACACTGGAAAAATGATGCAGGAGAGATACTGAGAATGAAACATGATTGTGCAGAAGCAATTGAGGTTATATATGAACCTGGGCTTGCCTAAATTTGAGAGAATAATGTTTTAAGCAACATGATGCTTACTTRTAGACAGTCATGCTGCCATGCTTATAGAATGGTTTAGGTTGGAAGAGATATGAAAGAACTAGGCCACCTAGTTCCAACCATGGGCAACACCTTGTTGGCACCTCTAACATTTGGAGAATGAAGTTATGATCCATACATTCCAGAAACCTCCTGGTTGCTAATTCTTTTTTCTTATGTGGTCCCTTTAACAGATACTGTGGTAGTTGAGGTGCCCAGGAGGACCAGGTTTTCTAAACATGAGGGAACTCCTATCTGTTTGTARAGGGCCTCATTCACATGGTCTTCCTGGTCAGGTGGCCTGTTGCAGACCCTCACTATAATGTCACCTGTCCCTGTGCTCCTTTTATCCTCACCTAGAAGCTTTTGGCTGACTCCTCATCCATGCCCAGAYAGAGCTCCATGCACTCCAGCTGGTCATGGAAAAGAGGACAACACCACCATCTCCTGGTCTCACATGTCTCTTCTTTCTAAACAGTCTATATCCTGCCCTTCCAACATTCCAGTCATAGAAGCCACCCCACCACATATCCAAGATGCCAGTGARATCATATTCCTACAGACATTCGTGTCTAAATACTCATCTACTACCCATGCTATATGCACTTCCACAGAGGCATTTAAACTGCGCCCCCAGTGAAGCTGACTTACTGCCTGGAGCAGCTGGAATTCCTTTGTGCTGCTCTTCAGGTGCTCTCCTGGTCACTTGTGATACCTCTGCAGGCTTCTGGGCTTCGATTGCTGGCATGGGCATCAAACTTGCAGGAATGGGATGGATTTAGATTCCCCTTCCCTAGCAAGATTCATTTAAAGTCTTCATCACCTTGTCAAATGTATGAATGAAGATGCTGCTCTCTGTCTCTGCTAAATGGGCTCTATCAGCCTCCAGCAGATCAAGTTTCTCCAAGTGAGCCCCACGGTGTAAGCAGACAAACCCCTGGCTGTGTCACTACTCATGTAACCTTTTCTCAATTCACTACAGTCAGCTTTCCTCTGACCAGCAGGATTGGTGAAAAAACAACCTGTGCTCTAGGGTCCCTTATTGCTGCTTCCAGGGCTCTTTAATCCGTGATACTGCTCAGACTGCTCCTGGCTGCATCACTGGTGCCCACGTGAAACATCAGCAGTGGATAGCAGCCAGGAGACAGTGYAACGCTTGGTAGTGTCTCAGTGACATCCCTGACATGAGCCACTTGTGGGCASCACACCTCTCTAGGGAGCACTTCAGGCTGCCAAATGGGTGCCACCGTGGCCCTTGGAAGAGTCACCTACAGTTTACTATCTGTAGTCTCTGCTTTGTTGCACAGGGAGCAGATTGAGTGCATGACTCAGCCCCAGCATCTCTCCTGAGGTATCAGGTCTCTCCTCTTCAGTTTGCAGAGAGGTGAACAGGTTCTGTAAGGACACCTCAGGCTTTAAGGAAGTCTCTTTCTCCTGCTGGTCCTTCCATTGCAAGCTTCCATTCTTATGTATTACTGGCCCCTCCCTGCTGTGTGAGTGTGCTGTTGGGAGAAGTTTTCAGCTGTTTGGCTGCGGGCTCTGGGCTCACTGCAGAGTGTACTTGGAAACAGCTATTTAACTCCTCAGCTTCCCTGATGTTATATAGCCTTATCACCACCTCCTGCAGCTCAGCCACCTGCATGTTCCCCTGACCTGAGCAAGAGAACCTATTGTGATCAACCTTTCTTGTACTTGTGATGTGTTTCTGCAGGGAACGGATAACACGTGTCTTTACAGGGAGATACTCTTTGTAACTTGGATCTTTGTCACAAAACTGTACAGAAATGTGTCATTGAGACAACATCAAAATTTACAGTTGGGCTCACCAGGCTCACCCTATCAGAAACGGGAGCAGTGCCCTAGTAAGACTAAGAACAGTAAAGAAAAAGAAGAAATGGTGGCATATTCTGTCTGAAGAAAACACTTGTAAAGGTTGTATATAGGATGAATAAAGCACTGAYGTGAAACTGGAGCAAGAATTTGAGAGCATGGCTTCAGTCTGAAGTTAGGTCAACTGCCATATTCAATGCTGCTAAAGTGCTGGTAAGGTTTGTCACTTGAAATAGAAGCCTGCAAGACAGACTGGGAAAGAGACCACAGGTGCAGCCTGCCCCTGTACTGTCATAACAATAAATAAGGTTATSTGTCATGATCAAGCCATCTGGAGAATTCCTTTATGTGGTCCTGAATAGATGTTACACATTTATTTCAGGTTACAAAGAGTGCTTAAAATAGCATTGATTTGGGAAAAAAAACTATTCTGTGTCCTATAATTAAAGGCAGTAACACTGTAAATGTGCAAGCAAAAACTGTAGGAAGAATTTTAAGGGCATTTTGATACTAATGATTTAGCAAGTGATGATACAGAACTTTAAATAAGAAAAACAAATCACTGTTCAACCTGCTAGATACTGAAGCAGTCTAGTACTGAAAGCAGTGATATAGCTATCAGTGTCTGGGTATTTATTCCTTTCTAGAGAAGTTATTTAAAACAGAAGGCAGTTCCATCATCGCATATCAACAAGTCATATTGTAAGAAGAATTATCTACACTGCAAGCTGCAAATTCACAAAACCAAACAAATCTCTATTTTTTTTCTGGCTAGTAAAGTATACACTCAAGTTTTGCAATTAAGGCTATATATGGGAATCCAGCTGAGCATGGGATGATCTTTTCGATAAACTGGATAAATTAAAGCTAAAAAAAAAGAATCTGGATTGAACTGTAGCCTTGCCCTACCCTCCCACTTCTGTTGTAGAACACAGAAGCTATGTTAAAGGACATTTTTTTTTTTAAATTTGAATAATCGTTGCACTTACTTTTCTACTACTTTCTGTTTAATATAGTGCACCCTTGGCATGCTCCCTAAATATCACAATGGGAAAATAAATTACATGTATAATTTCTTTTCTAAGGAGACAGGCAGATTGAGAAATACACGTATTACACTGACACATAAGTGTGTCTACAGCATGTGCAAGTGAAACCAGCACTGACATCAATTCAGGTTCCTTTGCTTTCTCCTTCATGACCTGTCTGATGACAGACTCCAAATCCCCTCAACTTCACATATACAGAATATGAGTGACCATAATACATTTGCTACTCTGAGAAAAATCTCAGAGTAGCCTGTTACCTCTTCTTCATATTAAGCCCACTTCACTGCAAAAAGATCCTCTATCAGCATTTCTGTCTACAATCATAAGGTTGTTGCAGCCTTAACTATAAACTTCTAAAAAAGTATCTCTTTCTCACTTTCTATGGCTATCTGTTCCTTCTAGAATAAAGTCAGCACATTTCTCTGCAACATCATCTTTTTGTGGGCTGCACCATATGGGACTTAATAACATAGCATTAGACTGCAATTTTTAGCTTAGCCTTTCCTGTTCTGCTTCACAAAATAACGGTGGTTCTGCTGCTTACCTTCCATGACCCTCACAGACAAAAAGAGCACCTTGTCAGAGATMATTTTCTAGCAGATGAGCAAACCTTCAAAGCAAATAGGATGTCTTCAAACATAAACACATCTCAACCCCTTAGATTTAAGCGTGCATTTAAATATATCATAACTTATCAAAGATGTTAAACCTGAAAGGTTTCCTGGCTTTACAATCAGGAAAAAGATCAAGTAAGGCTACCACAGCTTTTATGTGTTACTATTTAGCACCTCTGATTCAATTCACCTACTACTGGAGCATTGCTTAAACAACAGTGAACCAGAGAAATGCAGTAAATGCATTTTGGGCTGGCTGGCTGGTATTTTGAGGAGAGGAAAATAAAAACTTCATTAAAGTTGCTTTTCTTCACCAAGAAAAGAAAGTCAAGGCAGGGTACTACCCTTAGAGTCTTAACTAATAGCAAAAAGAACAAAAAAAACCAACAACCCACCAGACTTTGCAATAGGACCATTTACTGCAATAGAATGATCTCTCTCTGGATCATTGGGATGTTGGGGAAGATGCAAGTAAATTTTCTTATGCTCACCAGCTGATTCAACTTAATGAAACAATGAACTGCATATAGGAAATTTCTTTCTACACTGCCGGCTGTATTTCAAGGTTTCAAGTCTCTTTGCATCCATGGGAACAAATGTCCATCTCTCTTTCTGGACCAYATCTGTCCCTCATGCATCCTCTTTCTGGAATCTATGAAAATTCTACACTTTTTCTCAATTTTTTTATTGGTTTTGGTGGTTTTATTTGTTTTCTTATTGTTTTTTATTTTTGTTTTGTTGCACTATCTTTTGTTTGGGTTTTTTTTGGTTGTAGTTGTTTTTTTCTTTTTCTTTTTTTTTTTTTTTTTTTTTTCACCCGAATTTTGAAACTGAGGAAGAATTATTAATTTTTGAAATGTGTAATGTTGCATGTGCCACTTTTACTGATAGCCTTTATAATTAGTCTAGACAATGCTGATTAAATCCCCTTTGATTTTTAAAAATATCTGAATTTAAATACTTTACTAGAATTAAGTTTAGGTTGAGGTTCTCCCCCCCACCCCCATCTGCTTAAAATGARCACTGCAGAAACTTGAAGACATTGGCACGCAGCCTTTGAGCAGTACTGTGTTTTTCTCTGGCGGCAGAAATATCTTTTAGCAAAACAACATATTCCCTGTCCCCAGCAATGGTGGAAAGCTGAAACATTTGAGTAAAGTTGTTGTTACTATCCTCTACTTGTGCACATTAATGCCACAAAATTTGGCAGTAGTGTTTCACTGGCAAACTTATTGCTTTTAAAATTTGTTTTTAAAGTAATAACTTCTAATGATAAATATGCTTTGTTTAATTCCTGAGGTTCAAGTTGAACCTGACAGTCAGTTTTATAGTGGTAGCCCAGTTGTTGACAGTCAAGTACCATGCTTCTCGTTCAGAGGCTACCCCAGCCTTTTGAGTCATGATTAAAGACCACATCACTACAACCACGGTTGCAAAGTAATCATGTGGATAGAAGATATTCACTAGAAAGTCAGCATTTCTTTTCTGTATGCTGATTCTCTATAGACCTCTGTGTCTAGACAATGTAGTAAAACATCAAGTTTACACTTCAGATTTAAAGTAAAGGAACCTGAACAATGCTGGTGACACTGTCCTTTTAGCCAAGTAGTGATCTGCAAGTGTCTCCTTCACGTCATTAGACAAATTTGTGAACTGTCATATAAGAAAATGGAAATAAAAATGGTCTCATAGGGTGGTAACTGACTAAAGCAGCACCCTTGTGTKCTCTAATACAACATTCAACTTTCTATTTTCATCAGTTAAACGTGTAAAACAGTAGTGAAATAAAGAAACTATATCTTCTATTGCCTATGCCCTGTGGCTTATAGCAAGTGTGATAATGTTTTTCTGTGTGCATGACACTGCTTCTACTAACTGTATGTAACTGAGGAAGGTGTTAACCATACTTTCTGTTGATAATTCTAACAGGCTGGCTTGATTTCTACTTTAAAATATCTATGCACATATTTGTTATTACACTTACTCAATTATTATCTGAATCAACAGAGCGATCTTCATCAAGACAGCTTGTATTTATCACACTTCAAGTACTTAAATTGTATGTCACCCTATTAAGTAAAGTCCAAGGAAATTCTTGATTGATTCTAAAGTTAACCATATGGTTATCTAGCAAGTCAGCAGAAATGAAATTCATTACTAAAACCACTTTTATGTAATTATTATTAACTAGTATTGTTTTAATGCTCATTTTCTGTAGGCTTTGGCTGGGTTAAAATGGCAGTGGTAATTAAGTGGTCACTGTTTATAATTTAACCAAAGCCCACTAATGTATGAAAAAAGGCACAAATCTCAAAACAGTTCTGAGAGCTTGTTTTTTGACAGCTAGACTGAAATAAAACATGATTATGACATTATGTCATTCTGTATCTTTTATTAAGACTCTAAGAAGTGAAACCAAGCTGCTCCTTACATGCTGCCCCTCTCCACCAGAATAAGGATAAGGGAAAAAAAAAATAAACCAAATATTTTGCACAACAACATGTAACCACTTTCAGTCACATTTTCTATTGTAGGAACAGGAAAGCTCAGACCAAACTATGAAAAAAAAATGCAAAGAGTATTACCACAGTTTTAAAAGCAAACGCTGAGAAATAAGATTTTTTTTTTCTTSGTATTTGCATTTTGATATATTCCATATTTGTATGATCTTATACTGTTTTCCAAAGCTCTTTGGCCTCATTGAGCAAGGAATGTGCTCTGTACATGAATGGGGATCACTTAGTGAAGAGTGCTGATAGTCATTAGAACCCTCTGAGATTTCTGCCAAAGTTGCAAAATGTGTAATAAAGAAAGCAGATACTATCAAAAGGACTTTTCTATTTATTAAACTTTTGCTATGTAGAAATGGATTCTAGATCCTGTCTTAGACTTCCTATAGGGTACTGCWCATCCCCTAAAATGTATTTCTCAGAGTTGATACCAAAAGTGAATTCCCTGTTTCTGGATCCAGGGAGCTGTGTTGAAACTTTGTTTTTCCATTTAAAGAATGATGGTGGTTCACAACTTTAAACATTACCATGCTTGTAATATTAAGCTGTGTCATGAACATAGAAAGACCTATGTGATTCTGACTTTCTGCACAAATAGGGCTCAGCATCTGAAACTGTGTACTCAGTTCTTTGGATTCTTTGGATTCTTTTACTTTATTTCCTATGCCTGTTAAGAGAATTTTAGGCATAGCCTTGAAAGAGCATAACTTCCTGGATTTCTGACTCTTACTGAAGTTTCTGACTCCAAGCCAGGCACTCAAAATTCTCAAATGAATATTTTTATCTGTGAGGCAGCCAAAACAGAAGCATTAACTTTTCACTAGCTCGTGTACGGATAGACAAAGTCAAGACTGACCTGTAGATCAAGATGGACTGTCTGTRTGCCAGCAAAGGAGCACAAGAGCATGATGCAGGTACTGAAATGTCGAGCTCTTATGAAGCCAGTTTCCTGTGCAATTCCATCAGAATCACAGTAGTGTGAAAAGAGCACATTCATAAAAACGTGGCGGACTTGAAAACTTTTAAGCACTGCACTTTCTGGAGTAAATCTGAATAATCTAGACTAGGATTCCTTCTTTTTGCTACTGAGTTTTTGACCTAGCCCCATCCATCTCCTCTGGCTTCTTTTACAATTATAGAGAATAATCTTCAGCCCCATAGGTGGGGTTTGAAATGAAATTGATAGTAATGTATGTAACTCAAAAAATAGTGAGTATTATACAAATGCACAAAGGGTAAAAACTGTACTGTCCAAAATGCCTTGGAACGCTCTTTGTGCCAAGATAATTGAAAAAGCTGTTTGGTTCATCCCAGCCTGCTCCCATGGTCTGAATAAGGGATGACCTGGAAAAAAGATGRAATCATGTAGCTAAAGATTGTAGCATTTGATATACAAAACCCACCTAATTGTAATTTACATGGACAAGGTTAATTCTAGTATTCATAACTCCTGGTCACTTGATTTTGGAACTTTGAAGTTCTTTTGTCGGATTTTTTTACCTAATAGCTTATTTTCAAATACAGAYGACTTAACCAGGTAGTGCACAAGAGGTGTATAGGAAAGGATGAGTCAAGAAACAATTTAGCAAAGGATTTGAAATATCTTTAAGCTAATGAGGAACAGGTTTTGTCATGAAATTTTTCAACACCATAACTTCAATTTAAGCAACCTAATAAAGAACTGAAGCCTAAAGAAGACCTACTCCTTAATGCACTGTTTCTTTCAGTGCTGCTGATGCTGTTCATACTAAAGGATGGCAATGGGTTCACATGGAAGGAGGAAATGGAAAGAGGAATAGCACATTGCATGTTAAGTATTAACAAACATTGCAACCTGYTTGAAAGAAAAACAAAAGGTGACATATTGGATACACCTAAAACAGAATAAAGATAAATGTGTAGTGCAATCCCCCCATGTGTACAATATGCATAAAGGAGGAATGAATGAAAATGTTAATCACTGTCTCCTTTCCCAAGCAGGCCTGTTCTTGGCTTTTCAGTCTACAGGTCACCTACAGGCGGGACTTGGACTATTTCAGATGCAATAATGGAAGTGTTATTTTGTAGTGTGTTATAGACAACACTTGCTCCTGCTCCCCTACTGTCATTTAGATTGTACAGCATACTCCTTAGTCCACAATCAGCTAGCAGAAGTTGCAAATGGAATCATAACTAGCTTTTAGCTGTGTTCACTCTATTGACAATTCTGTACATAGTCCTATATGTTYCAGCTCTCATTAAACCTACACAAGAAGAAAGAATCCCTGACCCTTCCTATGTTTTGAGAAGCTGCACAAGAGCACATAAAAAATTTAAAAAATATTTTCGAGATTTAGGTACATTTTTTATATCTTTGAGAGTGGTGATGGTGCTTTATTWGTCAAAAACCTACAGGTTTTTATTCACTAGTCAGTGTATTTCAAACCCATTATATGTCAGACCCCACTTGAGCTGATATGCTTATTGAATCATAAAGCATGTGGTAGGCATCACTGAATAAAATTTGGTATCAGGCAGAATTGAGAGTTATTTGATGGTCAAAATTCTGTTTTATTATTTTTAACAGGGAAGTAACACTTCAGGGCCTTTGAGTCAACCTGTTAAATTGGCTAAAAATTAATAAGAAATCAGAGTTCTGCCAGGTTTCTCTTCTTGCTCTGCATAACACCAGGATATCAAGGCATGATGAATATATGTAATATTGCCCTTGCAAAGTAAAGTTCAAAGCACATTGGTCAGTGCTTCTTCTATTCAAGCTCATCCTGCAGAATGGCTTTCGTATTGGATGTAAACAGGAGGTCATTTACTGATGCTTGCTTAAGGATTCTGACTCTAATAATTTACTCTGCAAAGGAATGTATTTAATTTATCAAAGACAGATTTACTTATCAAAACATCATTTTGGTAGCCATTATAGTTTTTTTTCCTTTAAGTATGTTCAGTTACTTTTGCAAGAATGACTAGTTTTGTCCACCTAAATTTCTAAGTATATCCACAGTAGTAGAATCTGTTGTACAATGGCAGCTAAGGTGATACTCTTCTTGCTTTTGTAATTATTTGAGGGGTTTTAGGTTGTGCTGAGAAAGACTACAAGGATATTCACTGAAGAATGTTACAAGACAGAAAGGTGCGGAATCAAAGAATTGCCTGCAGGCACCAATGCCCCTTGTYACAGCAGTTCTTTTTACTTGCACAATTAGGATACTTGTTTGAGCCTGATAAGGTTTCAGTGTATATCACAGTATTTCTATGTTATATTTATACCCTGTGACAACACTATCCATATGGAATACAAAGGGCTAATTGGTTCCTGTCCTAATATGAGTAAATTTGTTGATGTCTCTTGTGATGAACTGTTGGGCATTAAAATTTTCCTCTTATGTAGCGGAAATATATGCATAATTAAAGCAATGAGAGAGGACATTGCTAGGATGTTATGACAGAGAAAGCATCTTATTTTCTTTAAGTGCCCTCTAATGAAAAAAAAATAATTTTAAGGTGGAAAGGGATGAGAGAGATAACATTGAACATTGAACAGATTCACATTAAGTTTAGACTTTGTCACCTTCTGCAAAGCACTRCATCTGCATACAATAAAATAAGACTGGTCTAAATGTAGTTTTCAGTTATTTGAAAATACATGTTCTAGTAGCATGTTCAAAAAAAGAATATAACTGACACTAAGTTTCTGTTAAAAGAATTCTGTCAAGGTAAAGAAGAAAGGAAGCTAAAGAAGATGTACATCACTGGTATGTGGTGTAATTAGCTGTGGCAAGTCTTTAATTGTCATAGACATGATGACAGAAACTAATTATATCAGTTTTGTGGACTATTTATATACCAAAGTCATTATGACCCTTGAGCTTGTTTAAAAAAAAAAATAATTTCATTAATGAATTCTCAATTTTTAGGCAGAAGGCATATCCTAAAGCAATTCTGACCAAAGTCTGTGAAATGTTAGTGAACTAAAGCTACCTAAAATAAAGCTGAGAAATCCGTTTAGGAGAGAAAACACCACAGTAATGTAGAACAAGCCATGAAGGTGCCTGGTTTTTAGCTTCTCTGTGAGCAGAAGCTGTGATAGAAAAAGATGGGATTTCTGCTGGGAAAAAAAATGGTTCAAAAAGTAACTGGAAGTGCAAAAGTGTTAAAGCAACTTACTGTTTTTACAGTCTGATAGTTGCCTAAAATTGTTATGTTTCCAGCTAATGAATTCATGCAGATGGGCTTGGAATTTTTGGAAATATGCAGTATTGTGATGAACAATGTGTGAACATTATAGTATGTGTACTAAAGATTTCTGAAGTTGGCTGTAAAGATTTTTAATTCTGTTTAAGTAGCTCACATATACAACATGTATCTTTCTATTAAGAGACAGCCAGAATACACAGAAGATAATGGATAATGTGAAAAAAATAAGCATTTTACTTTGAACCTTAGAGAATGAAATGCAGAAAAGACAGCAGTATTACAGGGAGGATGGGATGATGCCAGGGGAAGGAAGGATCCCAATGCCACTATCCTTTTTAGGCTACACACAGCTTCAATGGAAACAAACTCTTGAAAAACAGATTCTACTATGGAAGAAAACAGAGGTGTGAACAAAAGGAAATGGAAAGAACTGTGAAAAACTGTGCAGGATCCAGAAACCAAGAAGTTGTAACTACTGCAGATTTCTGAGATATAATCTTCATTATCTGAGGGGAGAACCTGAAAACAATGCCACACAGGGTGAAGGTTCTGGAGTCTTTTGAGCTGTCTTATAGRCACTTTTACAAAGAAAACTTTGATAGGCTCTTGATGTCCTAGCCAAAGATCTTACCACAATCTCTGAAATAATGAAAACAAATTTATAACCTATACTTTACAGAGATAAAAGCCATACAGTTTTTTTACAGCAATATATTTGCACATATACTTACTTCCCAGATTATTCTTGTGCTTCTTAGATATGATCCAGCAAGATAACCAACAAAATAATTATAAGAATGCTGGTGCCTGCATAAATTCCTATTTACTTAGAAGTCAGCAGGCAACCTCCAGTTTCAAATTTACGCATCCCTGAACACATGATGTGTGTTGAGGGATCAGAATCAAATTAAAGCTCTAAGTCACAGTATCAGAAACAGCTATACAATCCAAGGCTGTTTATCCACCAAAGTTAGGAAAAATATATGTTATTAATCCGAAACTGAAAAAAAACCACTGAAAAAAAMCCAGATTTTGTTTTTTGAGAAAAAAGATTTTCATAATGTTATATTGTTTGCTTATGAAAATGTACTTATTCTTTAATGTCAATGTTTACACAGTGGTTTTATACTTCTACAGTTCTCTTTTTAATAGGTTTTAAATGAATAAAGTAGTCTTTGCCACTACAGTACAATAAAAACTCCCTAAATCATTACTGCTTTCAGGGAAATGTGATAGAAAAAGTGGTTATGTCATTTCTGTTTTATTTACAGTATAATTGAAGTTATAATTGTAGTTGTTACAGTAGTATACCTTTTATAATTCCATAGCTGAAGTGAGATCTTGGATAAATAATAGCTATCAAGTGAACTGACTGGAGGCATTATTTGCTTTTACAAGCTATTGATTATCTTATAATTAACAAAAGAAATAAAACCACAAACTAGCTTGCAAAGGACATCAAYAAAGATTCTAAATAAATAATATGGCCAGGTACAGGTTCAATAGTTATTTCTTTCATATAGTACTATTAATGCACATTTACAAATGCATATTCAAACCACTTAATCTTTCAAATATTATTTTTATGCCAATCAATGTCTGTTTTTCATTTTTAAATTGAGTAGATAACTTGTCCCTTGACGTACTTCTTTGCATGTGTTTTTAACAACAGAAAGTAATTTCATATGTACATGTATCAGAAAAATAATTTTCATCTTCAGTTTGCCTTTTCTGAAATTACTTTATTGCTGCAACTCACACAAACCTGATTGCTCTTAAATTGAGTGAACATGTCCTTAGCATGAAAAAAACCCCTWTAAAACTGTGGTGAAATGACTCATTTTTAGAGACAAACCAAGATACGAAGGCTTTCACTGACTGGCAATAACTTAGAGAGCACTTACCATTAACAGTTCATGATTCTAGGAGTTATCAAACCAGAATAAAGAAAATGCTGCAGTATTTCCCTAACCCTGGGGAACAGAGGCAAAAAAATATTTGGCACTGTTAGGCCATTATACTCTAAAAAGCTTAAAATTCCACCTGGCAAATGAAAAATGTAGATGTTTCATAGATGTTCTTTTATAGTATTCAACTGAATTTTCCTTAAAATGAAAATGCCAGCTGTTCTTTGGGTTGCAGAGAGTGGGGGAAAAAGTATATTAAAAAAAAAATTGTCAATTTTTTTTCATTTCCCCAACAGAAATTGTTTATTATACTAAAATGTAATGGTTCTCCAAATACTTGTTAAAGTCTTTGATTGTAGCATCTAATAAGAAAAGAAATAGATATTCCCCATATTGTTCCGCTCTAAAACAAATGTAGCTATTAAATTTAATAAACAAAATGCTTCTTTGTTTCTTGGAAATTTTAGATGCTGAACATAACTACTTTTATTTTGAACAGGTGCTATTGAACAATCAAAAAAGGGATTTCTGCCTCTGAATTTCTGAATCAAAAATATAGGAACATATTAACCTTGAAATATCATTTTCAATCTACCATTGCACCAACACTATGGTAATTTCCTTCTGCAGGCCATACATATAAAATTTCCTGCTTGGCACAATGCAAACTGATTTCCTATTCAAAATATGWTCAGAAACAGAAGTCTTGAGAAAAATTGCATAGACTGGTGCAGTTCTTTTCTTTCAACTTATACAGAAAAGGTTGTACTCCAAGGATTTATTTTCCAGGCCCTTGACAATTCACTGCAAATTTTTTATCTTTTTTTTTTTTTTTTTTTTTTTTTTTAGGAATCTCAAGGAGCCTTATAAAAATTACTTTTAGTTTGATCCAATTACTTATAAATTGTGACTAATTTTATGATTTTTCTCTGCACTTACTAATTGGCAGAGGTATAATAAACCAGATTATATTTGTTATTTATAGTSTACCTTTCTTTTTCATGGCCATTAGTTTAGATAAGGTTGCAGCAGCACAATCAGTAAATTCAAACCTAGGATTTCAGTTGTGCATTACAGAAATTTCTGAATGGCATCTCTGATGCTTGTATAACACTAAGTATGTCCAGCCACTTTGTTTCAGCTTGTGCAAATGCCAAGCTGTCGCTGCTAAAATTTTTGTTCCTCTTTCATTATGGTTTTCTGAGAAAGATTTACGTTGTCAGGATGGAGGGACAACAGAAATACTGCAAAATACTGCACAAATGTAGTTCCTACTGAAATGTGGATCTTCAAATATGAGCAGATTTAGAAAATTATTTAACCAATTCAGAAGAAACAAATAAAGTTTTCAATTATACCTGTCTTATTTAAATATTAACCTGGAYATGAAGTATAATTACCACTCCAAAAATAAAAATTCATTTCATACCTCCCAACCCTCTTATTAAAACTATGCCATACATTTCCTGGCTGAGCACATATTTGACACTTGGCGCCCTCCATATCTCCATATATATAATCTCTTCACATGTCCATATTACACCTTCCCAAAATCATAGCACTATTTCCATTTTTAAAATACATCTTTGTAACTCCTCTCAGATAAAAATTGCTTCTGTGGTCAGGGAACAATCCAGATAAAGYTTTCCCTACATTGTCAGTTGTATTCCAAAGGCTTGGCAATGTTTTCACATACTACCCTCTCCTGCATTCTGACCTAAAATTTCATCTGTACCATTAGAAGCTTTAAATGTCTCCAAAGTTAACTTAATATACACCCTCAAATTTCATTGTGTTACAGGGTCATCAATGTGCAAGATTACTTACARGTAGCATTCTCTGATTGTTAAAGAAGGGGAACCATAAAATGCAATTTTGATAATGACAGCTGTACCTATGAAGRAGAAAAATAAGCACTGAAAAAGTGAATCCGCATCATTCATTACCCTATCACATCTCTTGCAAAAGTCTTTTAAGGAAGGCTGATTATGAAACCTGCTTCCAAGAGTGAAAGCTGTGGGGTGAGAACATTGCAACACTAGCCCATGGGATGCTCTCAGCCTTCTGCAAGTTACAGGAGGTTTTTGAACCATACAGATTTTGAGTATCTAAAGCAATCTGTGGCAAGATGTTCCACATAATATGGAATCAATCTGCTGTATTATACTAGTGAAAGGTACTATACTTTTGTAATTAGTATTTGTATCTGAGAAAAAGTTCCATTCTGCAGAAGTGTATGCACCAATACAGATATTTATAAACTGCAAAGAGCACACTGGATTGGGTTGATGTAGGCCGTCATAMAAACACTTCACTTCAGATTAAGATGCCTTAAATTAGCCTTAGGAAATCTATGCCATAAACCATTATGAGAGAAAACACTTTCTAGTTCACCTCTGACCTTCATTCTTCCACGTACCATAAAGCCAAAAGCAATAAATGATTGGCATAATTATTCAGTCAGCTATTGCCTAGGTGCCTGTTGGATTTTTTTAAACCTCTACAACTTCTGAAGAATTAGTAGGTGAGAATTGCCAGATAATTTCAGAATGAAATATAAAAAGAAAAAAAAAATCAGACTCTGAACTCTTCCTAACTTTCTCTTTTACATGATAAAGGATTTTTGTTAATTTAATTCCACTCATGCTGCTTGACTGTAGGTGGAAATCAATTCATGTACAGCAGAGGTGATGTTCTGTGTGGCAAAATAATTTTTGTATTAAAAAAATTATAAACATTTAACACTCCACTCCAAAAAAAAAAGGAAAGAGCCTTTAAGTAAAAAACTGAATTTAGCAGCTGCTGGAGAAGCCAAGAGTGCCAAGAGTCATACTAGAAAGTACCTGAGAACCCATTCTTGGTTTTTMGACAGTACTACCTTTCTTATTGAGTGGTAGAGAGAAATGCTGGCAGACAATATTCTACTAGCAGATGGTGCTTAAGTTGAAATTAAATACTGCAATAGTATCCCATTTGGACACTATTCAAGAATGAATGCTTCCATGCAAGAAATTACTTAGTAAATCAGGACTTCTCAGGCTGGAAAAGAGATGGCTGAGTGGGGATGTGACAGAAATTCATAAGCATAAATAGAAATTAACTGTCTTATATCTTTCATAAAAAAAATAGCTTGTAGGTGAAGGTTACTAAAAGCAAAACAGACACATTTGCATCTGGAAAGATGTAAATTCTGTCATGGCCTAATGTTAGAAAAAGGATAGGTTTTTTAGTAAATAAGGCACTTAAAGGAATATAAACAAAATTCCCTCAAGTGAATATATTGTAAACAAGCTTAGAAATGTCGTCTTGAGAAAATTGTGTTCTTTGAAATTCAACAAATCTATTTCATGTTTGGATTACTAATGTCAAGAGGTATTTTAGAGGTATCATAGCTCTATTACTTTAGATTTGTTTAATTCTATTGCCAATTCTGATTGCTCAGATTAAATTAGGTTCAAATCAAAAGTGGTATGCCCCTGATCAATGTATGACCTGATACCATCATTCACCATTTTCAAGGCAAATGATCACACTGTACATACTAACCCTATCTATCATTTAAATGAAGACCTTACATAATAATTTATCACATTGTTTCTTCAGCAAGGTTAAGTGTTTTGTCCATTCTCACATTAAATGTTCTTTGAATTTAGTTTGTAGATTTTTGCATTGTCAATACTTTTGCTTTATCTGAAGTGTTCTGTACTGAATAATCATGAATTGACTAAACTCTACAGCAACTTATATCTAAACATAAGAAGCCTACAACTAATAATGGTATTCTTCTATGGTATTTCAAAATAAGTCACCTTTGAAAACCAAATTTTGAAGAAATTGTACTGCTATAAATTCTTACCTTCTACATATTGAGATGTGATGTGAGTCCTGAATTTCATTGGACTTTACATTAATTTAATTTCTGTAAGTCGCAAGTTAAACCTATTTGAAAAACTGGTGAATAAAACACTTTCATTACCAGTTGTTCTGTGATGTAGGAGATGGATTTAAAACATTCACACTAGAACTGTAGTTTACTTCACTGTTGGTTTTGCTCTCTGAACTTGCAAGTCAGTAAAATCAAGACTTTGCACRAGTACAGGAATGCAATTCTATTTTAGCAGCAATGAAACTTGTGCCTTTTGCTAAGGAACACCAAAAAAAGTTCTAAAAACTCTATCAGCTTAATTTTTGTGACAGAACAGACTCTGTCCAGGTGTTTGCATCTTTGCAAAAAATTCCGTCTTTGGGCCGTGAGACAAATGTGCAAGCATCTCTTTCTCTGGAATTCCATGAGTGTGTTTCTAAAACCACATAGTTTTCGCTGAAGTTCACAAGGTGCAGATGGAAATGAAGATAAATTTATCTTGAAAACTTCAGAGCATAGAGAAGACTCATGAAATAATTTCTAAGATAAGGAAAAGGTATTAATTAAATAACTACTAAATAATGATTAACTAAAAGTATAAAACTTATGAGTATACACAGGTAACCTAATGAGACATTCATTCAATATAGTCATAAGCAAACTTACATGGGAACACATTTCCTACCGCATGTGCAAATGTTTAATTCAGTGTACTTTGTTGTGACCTATGGCAATGCTGATGCAGCTTAACATTATGAAAACTGATTTATTTTGGGATCAGACAATTTATATAGAATCTAACCTTGCTATACAGGTAAAAGTACTTGCCCTTGGATATTACTTAGCCTGACCACAGGGCTTTCTGGAAACAGCAAATGCTTTATAAGTGTCAGCTCATGGCTAAATCAATGTTTATGCATTGATACCTTTGAATAGCAAACACTTGCTGCCTGCAAGCTAAACAATGTTTTTATCTGTTTGCCTATTTCTGGTCCTTCAACCACAGCGCAGAGTGTTGCAAATCGCATTTAGTAACAATTATCTGCTGGAATTTCATGAAGAGGAAAGTAGCATGATTAATGGAAAGTGACACAGAGAGATTATTTTKCTATGCCCGTCCCTTGGTGAATGGGCAAGTCTGCTGAACTGAAGCCTGACCTTTGTTACTTTTTAACGAGGTCATCGTGAATGCTAAATACTTGAAAGATTAGCCACTAGAAACGTTCCAGTTTTACTTAATGATGTTGCCACTAATGAACTGCAGGTAGCCAGTTAAATATAATGATACAGTTTTCACCTTTGAAACAAAGTTTGAATAAATCCACCCCCCCCCCCCAAAAAAAAAAAAAAAAAATTACTGTCAAAGTGCTTCAAAAACAACCTTGGAACTCTCATCAGAGTATGTTTTCTTCACACATAGTTAAGTAAGTGTTAAGTATTCTAAATTTGTTAAGTATTCTAAATAGTTAAGTATTGTAAATTTGAATAGGCCAAAGAGTCCATCTTTTAAGGAACTTGTACCCAACTGACCACTGGATAATTGCTCAGTAACTGTAACGTTTACATCTCATTTTCATCCCTAAACAGCAGACGGACTCAATATTCCTACTTTGCTGTAAATGTGTGCAGTATTGTTACAAGCTCTAAAGTTTACAATGTAACTAAGTGAACTAGCATCAGACCACTTGTAAAGTCGTGTAAACATGAAGTAAGCCTCAAGGTAAACAGTTATAAAATAAAACCATTGGTAGTATTAAACTTTTTTTTCTGTTATAGTATTGTCTCATATTAATTACCCATTAGTGTAGGTAACTGTGACTAAGTGACGTTGAGAATGGAAGCTTGAAATCAGATCTTGAAGTAACATTTGACTGAAAACACATCAACGCAGACATGAGGAAAAAGAAAAAAACGGTTTCAATATTATGAATAATTGCATTCACACCCATCAATGCATCTTTGGTCTCTGTGGGAAATACATTTGATCATTTAATCAGGCAGAGATACMATCACCTTTATTATACTGACAAAGTAAGTCTTCTGCCATGAATTTTAATTAA
This sequence comes from Malurus melanocephalus, assembly GCF_030028575.1. NCBI lineage: Eukaryota > Metazoa > Chordata > Aves > Passeriformes > Maluridae > Malurus > Malurus melanocephalus. The sequence goes on from NW_026623562.1 coordinate 725,554, forward strand.
ATATAAAATTGTGAAGACATAACACCAGAAATGGAAGAATGCAAAGTATGTGAATAGCCATTTTAAACACACAATTGTTTGCTGTAAAGATGCATTAAAACTTACATTTTATTTTCTACTAGAATCCATATAAACATATACAGTAGGCTACAGGGTCAGTGAAGTTCATCACCTAGCGCATGAAAAAGCTGGACAAAATCGAGTCCAAACATTATACCCAATAAAACTCCTTCCCATACACCACATACTTATTTATACTAGTCTATCATGATTCCTCTCTACTTTGCAAACAGAACAACACTGCCATTACCTGCAATGTCTTCATAAATAACCAGGATGGGAGTAGGGGTTTCACAGATTTAAAGTCCATAATCTTTACAGTAGCATTAAATAATGAGCACATGTGAGTCACAGACSTAGGCTGTATCACTGGTCCCATCCCAGAGCTAAAGGATTTCTTTCCATCTACCTCTACAACTATGTGAAAGGAGGCTGTGGCTAGGCAAGGATTGGTCTTTTCTCCAGGAAACTAGTGATAGGACAAGAGGAAATGGCCTCAAGTTGTGGCAGGTGTAGTTCATGTTGGATAGTAAGAAAAATTTGTTCACTGAAGGAGTGGTTAAGCATTGAAACAGGATTCTGAAGGAAGCAGTGGAGCAACCATCCCTGGAAATGTCCAAACAACCAGTGGATGTGGAATTTTGCAATATGATTATTTGGAATAGTGATACAAGGCCAAAAGTTGGACTTGATGATCTTGGAGGTCTTTTACAACCTTAATGWTTCTATGATTTTATTATTCAAGGATAAGAGATGGAGTCATTCAGAAGAAAAAAWTTGTGCCACAAGGTTTGGCTTTTCTATGCTTTCAGTAGCAGAGAAAAGAAGTGAAAGCAGATATATGGCTCGGTAAGTAGGAAGATCACACTGTAATTATCTTTCCTACCAGGAAACAATGTAAGACTTTGGCCATCCTTCATCCAGAGTCTGCTCTGCATCCATGTGGTATTTAGTGTTTTATGGCAGATGTATTTAAACAGTATTAAACCAAGCTAAAAAAAAAAAAAAAAAATCATGACTGAAATGTTGGAGTGGAAAAGCATGATCTATAATAAAAACTAACTGTGTATAACAAACACTTACTCAACAATTACTCTTTTTGGGTGATTGCCTGAATACTTTTGTCTGAGAAAAATTATACATTGCTGATTATAACTGTGATATCTTACCTCTTAATACATTTTACAAATTGTGCATAACAGTTCCAAAGGAACTTGTAAATGACAGTAAATCATAAAATTCATTTTGCTTTGCATCAGTTCAATCATCCATGTTGAAACTAATCACCTCATTTCAAAATTCAATAAGCCTAAATACCTGGATTTATGATACTTTGTCAAAATTAACAAGGGAGTATCAACAATGTAGAATTAGAAGTCTATTGCAACTTAAAGACAAGCACCTAGTTGAAAACAATTAAAAAGACTCTGCTGCAATAATTATATCCACAGTGTATGCAAATAAAATAAATTAAAACTGATTTTATTTCTGCTTTGGGAGATTGCAGGAAACACTAAAAAGCTGTAATTTAGTCACTTAAAACAATGAAGTTGTTTTGAAGTAAAACTTTCAAGAGRATGAATTGAGCGTGGAGTACCAAATATGTTAAATTGCACATAAAATATGTATGTAGATGTTTTTTTAAAAGTAGACAATTTCTATTTATTATTCCAGAGCTGCAATGGATTGGAAGGCTTTTATTCTCACAGACAATCCTTTGCTTACAAGTTATCTTCTATAATGACATATCAAAGAACCCAGTCATCCTATTGTATCAAAATAGAAAAATAAAAGCACAACTAACAGTAGCACTTATGAAACACATAGTCTTTATAAAGACCCCATAGTCTAGAATGCATTGTTTATACATGAATTACCTGTTTTAATAAGTTTTATAATTTTTAAGACACCACTGTAGGCACTCTTCAACTTACTAGAAGTTCCACAAATTCTGGAGACTTACTTTATATTCAGTATAAAAAAAGACCTTTAGTTTTATTTATGGAAATAATTGCCACAAACCCAAGTATTTTCTTCAATAATTTGGCATCTGTCTTTCAGATTCTATATTGCAATAACTGCATTTGCCTATTCAGTAGGCAAAACTGCAAATTAAAGAAATAAAAGGCAAGAAATGTGCTTGTAGGAGTGTATAGCTTTTTGGAATAAGCAGAATTAAAAAGAATGAGCAGGTGATATAATTTATTTTGAAAGGATTTAAAAACTGCCAATTTTGTTACAGTTAAACAAAAGGTCCACTCAGTACTCTGTTCCTTCTTTGATTAAGTTCAGATGCAAAACAACTAATAGTAAAAAGACACTATGCCATGCTGAATATTTTATCTCCTATTCTCATAAGTCTCGATCCACAAAAGGCTGTTTTTTTATACAGTACATGAATCATAAGATCTAGTAACTTTTTGGTGATTCTTGGTAAATTACTTCTTTTCTTTTTCTTAGGTATTTTCTTTGTTTTTCTGATTAATGTCTGGATCAGAATGAGCAATATTCTTTACATGAGTATGAATATAGCTAAATATATGTTATCAAAATATAATTAATAATTTAAAACCTTGCATAATGTTAAAATCACACCTTTCTGTTTCCCTCACCAAACGTGGATTTTTCTAACCAGCTATAAACAATGCCATTATTCCCTAATATCTTCTCCCATCTTCATCTAACCAACTGTATCCTAACCTAGTTTTTCCACTTCTGAATATGAAGAATGGAGACATCAAAGTGTTCTTGTGAGATCTATCAAGCACTTCAATTCTGATCAGGAGAATATTTGTGAAAATATCTCAGTGCATAAGGTACTTGTGTTAATCATCACATTTCAGATTGTGATAAGAGATGACATTTCTATCAGGGTTTCTATCAGTTCTAGCCTTGCTTTCCCAATACAGACATTTGGGAAAACAGCAGACTTAGGATGTATATTCCAATAATAAAGGTTTTCTCTGTGTGCATATTCAAATCCTCTTTCATTTATAATACTGATCATGGGGAAAAGGTTACTCAAAATAATAATAATATGAGTTTCTAACGCAAGAAAAGATAGGAAAACATTCAGGTTGTTATCTATCCATAAGCAGACATACACAAAAAATGGAGACATCTTTTGGTACTTCTAAAATCAAACCATGTGCTATGTTTTGAAGGAAAACCACCTATATTTTGATCTTCATGATCATTCTTCATGATAAAAAATGCAATCTATATTCCTTTGATCCAGTGGGGTGAAAGTTGATATTTAAGTAATAGATATAGTTAAATGACTGTTAATTAATTCTATATTATTTTGAAAAGACAATATGATTCTTTGCATAATTTAATTAAAATCAGAGMCAAATGTAGTTTCTAAAAGAATACTCATTGACATTTTCAAAACCACTCTTCTCTGCCTATCTCTTCAGGAATGTATACAAACACTATTATGAAGATTTAATATTAAAACAAAAAATCTGAAGTCCTAAATTTCAAGTAGGTATGCCAGAASTTCTCTCTCTGACAATAACAGAATTATGGTCTTTGTCTTTAAACTAAAGGACAGAGGCTGCAATTTGATCAAGGTGCACTTCCTTCTCATTGTGAAGCAATGCCATAAAAAACATGACATGTTTTTTACATGTCATGTAAAACAGAAAACACAAAAATGTGGGTTTTTTCTTAAAAAAAAGGGAAACTTATGCAATCATCAAGAGATCATAAAGCTGGAAATATTTTATTCTACATGAACCTCTCAGTGCATTTTTAGTTTCTGAGTATAATGTTAAGATGTTTTAAACTAGAAAATGCATGTAATTAAAAAAAGGCTAACAACATAAACAATGTGTGCACAGGAATGGGAGCGTTTTGTTCATTGTTCAAAGGCAGTTGCTGTATCACACAGCTGGACTTGCTCTAGTATGGGCCACATCGTTGAGCCATTGATGGAGAGAAGCCAAGAAGGATTCAGGGCTGTGAAAAGGAGAAGTGGCTTGGAAACAGAAATGATAATCCTTGTGTTTTTCAAAAACTGTCCAGCAACTTCGTTCTCCTGTGATCTCCCGCTCAGTGGCTGATGACATGCTTTTAAATCCCGAGTGCTGCAGTTTCTCCTGACTGCACACATGCACACATTGTCACAGGTCCTCCTTCAGAAAAAGAAGTGTTATCCCATTGTCCATTTTACAACAGGAAATGTTGAAGTCAAGATGCTCAGTGGACCAGGGTGACATTTATGGGTCAAGATGCACATTCAAATGCAAGCTGATTTTCACAGCAGGGATATGAGACACAATGACACCTATAAGCAAACCCCTAAGCACTGGTTCTGAACAAGCATTTTTCTCCTTTTTTTTCCTTTTTTTTTTTTTAGTTTGCAAATGGATACAGCCTATCTGTTGGTTGCTGAAGACAAAATAACTTAACTTTGGGGGATTTCAGTAACATGAAAAGAGAAGATAAGGTTTTGGGTTTCTATCGTCTCCTTAAAAGAAAGTCCTGAAATTTTACTTGAATTATTTGCACTGTTAGGACAAACTGCACAGAAGAGTCGGACTCCTTGTGATCCATCTAGSGAGTTTTCTGCCACTTGACTGTTAAGTCTGTCTTTCTGCTCGGTCCTTTCTACAGGATGAATTTCTCTGATCACTTCAGGTTTGTATAATAGACTATTGGTAACTCTCCACAAAAACCTTGATCCTT
>NW_026623562.1:730338-753727 GCF_030028575.1 Malurus melanocephalus
TTTTGTTTGTTTTTTTAAATCAAGGTATCAGAAAACAGGGACAAATAGTTGCCTTGGGGCATTTTTCTGCTTTTCAATTAAAAAGATTTATATGGGAAGCTTAGAAAAATAAAATAAGGGACCAAAAGATTAAAATCTTGGTAGTGAAGGAGAAAAGGTCTCCATTTTCACTTTTGATATATTGTTTTGATGGGGTATTTTCTCTATTAAAAAGTGATATGAAGAAAAATTAATTTAGAAACATAGAAAATAAGCTATTTGCAGGTGTAACTGATTATTTTTACTATAACTAAAAACCAATTTAGAAAATGCTTCTATCTTTATCCCATCATGAGCATAACTTGTGTTTAACTCAAGTCTAGTCTCCCTCAAACAATTTTGGAATAAAAGGGTTTCATGAGCCTAATTGAGGAACCTACACGACACTTTTCAGAAGTCCTGCAGGAAATGAGTAACTTAATTTTCTCACTGGCTTTCTATAGACTCTGGATAGTTTAAACAAGTGTTACATGCTTACAGCTTTTCTAAAAATTGTAATTTTTAACCTATAGGTTATACTAATAAATTTTAAAAAGCCTTATGAATTTTACTTTTATATTAAATTACTAGCTTCCTTTTTACTTACTAGATGCTATTTTTAAAATTCTCATATATTTGGTTTATTTTTTTGCTTATATAGAAGCAGAATTATGAACAGCTTATTTTCTAATATCTGTGACTTTTGATAATGTTTTCAATATATTTTCTTATTAGTTTTTCTAAAGTCACAATTTTTCTTTGAAAATATCAAAATCTATGCAAGTAATCATTCTGTGACCATTTCACATTTTCTCATCTGTTCTGAATCACGTCTAGCTTTAAGTCCACTAATCAAGGAGGAGAGGAAATAAACCTCWTTTTTATGAATAACTGAATTTTCTAAAAGACATGAATGTAATCATCATTGTATTCAGGAAAACCCATGCAGTAAAGAAAAGAACCTAAATCAGTTTAAAAATTCAGAACTCACAGGAAATAAGATTTTTAACTTTGTTGCAAGAATATTACTTAATATTAGTTCCTCTTACTCTATTAGAATATTTTTCCTCACAAAATAGAGATGTTAATTAATAAGAAACTCAAGAGGATTTAATTTTGAGTGTGTGATAAAGTTACTTTTCCCTTCAGAAAGCCTACAGAATGTGTCAACTCTCTTTTTAAAATTATTGCACCTGGAAATAAGGGATAATTATGTTGGCAGCATGCTTCTTTTTTTTTTAGGTCAAGCAAGATGTCATGGGGGAGGAGGTATTGCCAAACAAATTCCATGATGAATGAGATGACGYAGTAAGTAGGAACTCTAAAGAATCTTCCACATTGTGAGAAGTCTCTCTCTGCTTCAATTATATGGAAGTGGGAAAGAGGGGGAAAAGAAAATTCTTTGTATACACTCTTACTTCAGTAAAAATGCATCCAGTGTGGCACTGGCAAGTTCACAGGCTTCATGGGAACAATTTTAACAGAACAATGCTGGTCATTTGGAGCTGGCCTGCCAACTTTTCTGCATAAGCTTATTGGTATTTGAGTCATTTCACCASTTGGCGTCAACCACGTTCAAAAGACTGTTTCTAACAGTAGACTTTATTGTACTGAGACTGCACAGAACAGTAAAACTAGTTTGTCCTCACACAGCAAAGGGCAGAGTGACTCAGAATATGCAAAGTGATTCTACTTGCTTGCTTTTCATTTGTCTCCAAAACAAAAATGCTTGATCACTAAAATGTCATGACAACTCATGATAACTACAAATGGTAGCAATTCCCTTGAAACTGTATTTTAAGGTAAAATTTATCTGAGAAAGACCCACTAACAGATGGGGTAATGTTTACAGGATTTGGATTGTGCTTTAGCTACTAATAAAAAAAATAAGGAAGAAAAACTTAAAATTCTGTAGAGAATAACTGAATTTATTAAAAAATACTGGGTTTGAATTAATGTAGGTGTTCACAAAATGCTGAAAGCCACATCCTCACAGATACACATTATCTCTCTTCTTGTACACTGATATATGGTCAGTTTTCATAATTTTGTGAACACCAACATTTGTTTCATAAGCTTTTTAATTTTATTTTGTTTTTTAAATACTGGATGTGTTTAACTATAAAATATTAATCCTTTTCATAGGATTTAAAAGTGAACAATTTTTTATGGTATACTTTCTGTCAAAATAAATAATTTTCCAAACCTGCTGTTACTTTTTTTTTGTTGTTTTGTTTTTATCTGGTCCAATTGAATACTCTTTATTGGAATCATATCTGTGAGGGGTAATAATTTGAACAAGTTTTGTTTTTAGCAAATAATTTTTTTTTCACTAGTCTAAAAGCTTTCAGGAGAATCTGTTGGTAGCATCTTTACTTGTAGAGAGTGACAGATTGGAGAGATTCAGGGAGAACCAAGCCTGTGAAGTAACACCATTACTGGATAGACAGCATTGGATGCACTCACCTATCTGGTTTGCTTTCTTCAAGACAAAATTCTTCAAACAGGACCTGGAACAAAAACACAGATTCACAAGAGGATGCAGGTACACAGCTTCTATTGCCTAGCTTCCAAGACAGATTTTAAAAGCTCAGTACTAAGGATATACTAGAAAATTCAGCAGCAACACTCTTGTGCAAGGAGGAGGTGAGGAGAAAGCTGAGAGCTTCCTGGGCCTGTTGGGAAACAAAATAGGCTTCAGTGCCTGATCTGGGGCCTGAGGGATGTGGTTTTCATACTGATCAAGATTCAAATTTTCAGCAGGAGATCTGCCAAAGAATGCAGCAGGACGGACAATGCCAGGAGGCAGCAAGAGCAGGGCTGAAGTCCTAAGGCAGTCGGCCAGGCCAATGCAACAGCACAGTCCCACAGCTGGAGACAGGTGGCCAGGACACTCAGGTGCTGGCTGCAGGGTCTGAGAGCATTGGCCAAGGCAGAGCATTAAGCCAAGTCCAAGACTGGTGTGAGAAATGAAAATACCTGGTGGCAAGATGGAGGGGAAAGCAGGTGTATGGCACCACTGGGGCGGGAACAAGGGACCTGGCTGGAGCAGAATGGCATCCTATGCCTGTGAGTGGGTGGTGTTGGCAGAGCAGGAACAGTAACGTCATTTAGTGCCCACAGGGCTCTGACAAAAAGTTCATTTTAAAAGTACAACAGGAGGATAGATGTCATTTGATACTCACTATATCAGTGACCCAAGAGACAGGGTATCTTAATTCAACACTTTTCTCTCCTAAGATTATCAGAACAAAAACAAAAGCAATACCTTTTTCTGGCAAAGTAATGGCTACGGGTGTGATTCTAAGGCATCAGTGTAAAAAAGGAGGAATCACCAGTTTTCCAGTCCTATATTTTCCCCCAAAAATGTTTTTTGGTTGTTTTTGTTTGGTTGGCTCTTTGTTTGTTTGGTTTTTTGTTTTACCTAACAATTTTTCGTATTACCAGATATATGCAGAAGATGAGGGTAGAAACTTCATAAGTTTAGGATCAGAAGTAGGGCTGAGGCAGAAGCAAAGACTGAATCAAATCCCAAACATACAAGTAGATAATGGAAATGAGAAAAAGTGGCACTAACAATAGCACAAGAAATATTTCAGAAGCAAGAAGCATAGGGAAAAGCTGTGGTGATCAGCAGGATCCTATGTCACATATTCCCCAGGATGGGTGTCCCCTTCAAGTCCCATTAGAGCAGTAATGCTCAGGAAGAAAGCAAATGTACATGTAGATGGCAAACTTCATTTTATCTCACTCTGTTTTTTACACTGCTGTGCAAACTGAAAATGCTTGGAAATATAACGCACATATAACCCTCTGATCTGGATAGCAAGCATAGCACTTGGAGAGTGAAATGTTTCAAATAACTCTACACTAAGCATTGGCACTGGGTTACTGCAGAAAGACTAAAGTGTGCATCCTCATTAACTACAGTGAAAATATGAATAGTTACAGAAGTTACCACAATATTTTGTTTATATCCTATTCTARATGTCCTTTTAGTTTATGATTTACACAATATTAGTATAAAAAAAWTTGCATGTTTTATTTTCCTACCAATTTTTCACAAACCTTTCCTTGTTACACTAAAAATTTGTATTACCAGAGCCCTGTACAAACTATTAACTTTTCTTGCTGTGCACTTTGGACMGAAGTGTGCTTATTTCTGGGCAGAATATCTTGGCATCTTCCCTGTCAAGTAAGGAAAGACAAGAAAACAGCTCTGGGTTATATTTCTTTCTGAAAGACCTACCTTCCAAGAGCTGCTAAGAAAGGACACAGGAGAGCTCACCAARTTTCATCTACACACAAAAAGCATTTGAACTCTCAGAGAACTGTGACTCCTTAATCTAAGGCTTATAGGGAATTTACAAAGGGCACATTCCCTTCAGGACATGCTTGTAATTCCCATTATCATCAATCGGGGTTATAAGCAATTCGTAACAAAGAATAAACCCTTGTGTGTTAGCATTGCCCCTGTTTAACAGTGTCTAAATCAATACCAATGATTTGACAGTTATACTTTAAATATATTCTGACTCATTTGAAATTCACTTTGCACTTAACTAATGAAAGAGTACATTTTAATCCTCCTAACGAAAGTATACAGAACAGCCATTGGAGCCCAAGCCAAAACTGACAAAGTCAACGGGAAACTCACTCAAGAAAACTTAGGATTGGTCCCTTGATAAATAACACGCAGTTCATGGTCACTAAAAAGATTGCAACACTATCCGGTTGCTTAACCTGGCAAAACGGCTGCTATTTTAAAAAGAAATCTTTTATATACATTGATCCAGACTTGAGATAATATAGATAAAAAATATGCAGCACTCAGGGGTTAAAAAATGCAGCGTAACTGTGGGAGAGAGAAAATATACTGAAGGAACTTAAACATTTTACTGTTTTTGTCTGATGCCCTGTGCGCAACATGCTTGACCCAACAAAACCTCAAGTATGTTTCTAAAAACATTATAGGAAGCATCAGTCTGAAACAGAAATGTCTGAAACAGACCTTGGCGTTATAAACAACCATCTATAAAGACACTTGTACGGGTAATGTGGAATTTTATTACTGATCTAGGTAGTTTTCCAAACTGTCCTGGAAAAGATGAGGCATGAAGGAATGTATTCACACATGAAATTAGAAAGTTATAACAGATTTACAGTATAAAGGCTCTTCTGCTATCTCAGGAGGAAATCAATGTCCTTCTGTATGTCAATAAATACTGCTGTTACAGGCTGCACAGTGGCTAAGATATTCTTAATAGGATTCTTCCCGAAGGAAACATGAACACAGTATTTCCAAACAATTTCCTATCTGAGTTTAGTCAGAGATACAAAGACAATCTTACAACCTCAGTGTAATTTGGGTCAGGTTTCCATTCAATATGCATAAAAATGTACACAAATTCTACCGATGTATTTCTTTCGAGAGACCTGAACATCATCTGAAATACAAGCAGGAACTCTGAAGTTTCAGCAGTAATCAGACTTCTGTTCAAACACTTATATTTTCTGTTGCTGTTTAATGTTTCACACCAATAAAAAAAATTAAAATACTAAAGTTCACAGGCTGAAAAAGGGAAGTTAGTGCTGGTCTTTAAAAAAGCAGTTATCAATATGTGCTTTCAAAATGCAGGTCTTGATTAAATTCAGTTTAAGCAACTGCTTCATTTCCTTAAAATTATTTTATTCTGAAACTTTTTTTTTTAATAGAGAACATTATCTACAATGTTAGGAGATCACTGTCTATAAATTATGTACAACATAAATAGTAATTTATAATAGCTGTACTTAAATCAATATGTATTATTTATAGTGTCACAGGTGAAGTACTAAAAGAAATTATACTGTCTGTCATGAATCTTATTGCAAAACTAACTTGTCCATGCTAAACATATGTAGAATTGGTTCTTTTTTCATTTATCCTGGGCTATTTGGATTTTTTTTTAATTGTAATAAAATATTCACAACACTAATAAAATAATGTAATAAAATAAACACAATATTAGTACTTTTTATTCACTTGTGCAACTCTGGTTGTTCTGCTATTTAAGCTCTTCACTCTTCTTACATTATATACAATGCAGCAAGTCCTGATCTCATTTATATTATCTTTGAAACTGCTGGAACTTCATGAATGTTGTGGAAACTACTCCTGATCTACACCAGATGACACACAGACAAATGAGGTGCGGCTTTTCTGTACTGGCATCTCTGTTTCTATTTCTAAATCTGTGCTGAAAGCTGAAGTAGCACATGCTGTATTTAATGCTCTGAAATGAATTCCAATATATATCTTTGCTCTGTATTTCTTCTGAAAACCGTACTAGCKCTTTAACAAAGAAAGGCAATTTCTCTAACATTCCTGATATGTCAGAGAAAGAAAATGTGTCATGATTAATTTATCTCTAATTGCACAAATTCTTTATACTTTCAAAACTTGTCATTGTTTGTGATAAGAAAACCAGGATCAATCAATTCAAAATGGGACTAGAGTACATGCTTCTTAAATTACATTATAGATCTCTTTCCTATTCAGATAGATTAGCGTATCATTATCACTTTGTAGTTTGGGCACTAATAAGCTTGAACTATGAGGAAAGCAAACATGGCAACAAATTGGTTGCTTTCTTCAGCTGTTGCAACCATGCAGAAACTGAGAGATGAAACTTAGGAGCATGTCCCCCAAGTCTTTATGCATGCTTACTAAAGATACTTGCTCATTAGTTAGAAGAACACAATGCTTCATTCATGAACAGTATAAATCTATAAATTCAGTCAATTAACTGGGAGTTAGAACACAGGTATCAGCTCTTGTAGGAAAGCTTTTGTCTTTCTACATATTTTATAGCTACAAAAACACACAGATCTTTTATTATTTTTAACATGCTACATGTCTTGTTTTTAATACCCTTAAATATTACATGGCTCAGGGTTTGTTACAGTAATCTGCAGGAACCTCTCCAAGTTTTTGGCACATCTCTGCAAGTGAGCAAAACGATGGAAATCATGCCTTGCAGAACTTGATGTGCACATCTGGAGTTTTCCAGATCTGCCACCTTCAGTGTTCACCCAATGGCTTACCTGGTATCTAAATTGAAAAACGTGATATTGGTTCAAGGTGTCTTGTTCTGGACACCAACTGCACAATTTGGTAGTTTTCCAGCTCAATTTTGAGTAATCAAGAGTAGAATTTTGGGAGGCAAACATAATTACACTGTAAGAAGACATCATAACAAATGATCCCAAAGACTCTAATGCATTAGTCAGTTCTTCAAAGTTGGTAAGTTCAAGTTCTTTTGTGGTGTCCTCTGACAAGTGCAGAAAGACAACAGTTTGCCACATTCATGTCAGTGAAATTATGTTTTTACTTACTTTCTTACTATTGAACACAACTTAGCACTTTCACAACACTTCAATTGAAACCTGTTAAGACAATCTAGGAAGTAAATGAATCCAGTGACATGGATACACTCACTATATGTTGACACTCACTGTAACAACAGTTTCAAAAATTAATAAAGTGAGAATTCATTTTTCTTAAATCTCTCTTTTGTAAGAGAGAATAAAGAGTAAAATGATTTTGTATGTAATATTGAAGTCACTGGTTCTGAAAAGTAATGTTTCTCTACTGACATTTTATATGTATATAGTATAAAAAAATCACATTTTAAACTTTAAGCAGCATTAGGCATGTGGAAGAATTTTATCTGCTTTCACAAAAAATATTTCATGGGATTAAAATAATTCGAAATTCATCCAGATCCATATGGCATTCATATTAATAACACAAGTCCAGCAATCTTTATGATAGAAGAACATGGGTTTAAAATTTTGGGGAAGGGGCGGAAAATCTAATCCCTCCATCTTGGACAACACTGGTTATGCTTCAGGGTTTTTTCATTTCTAGTAGAGCTTTCACATAAACTGGTGAAACAACAGGACAAATCACATTGCAGATTAACACAATCAAATCCATTAGTTACACTCTCTTTCAGAGACTTACTTTTCTAAACCAAAGCTTTCTGCACTTGTGTTAGCATATGGTTAAACAAGGCAGCAGTGTATGCTGAATACAAGAGAAGATTTTACTTGGATCTGTCTTCTAGGTTGTCTAATAGCCATATTTTTCTGGTTTAAGCTGGGATACAGGTAATTTTCTTCCTAGTAGCTGGTAAAGTGCTGTATTTTGGGTTTAGGATGAGAATAATGTTGATAAGATATAGTTGCTGTGTTTACACTAAGTCATGGATTTTTCAACTTCCCACCATACCCCACCAGCAAGGGGGGCAAAAGAAGCTGGGACAGCTGATGCAAACTGGCAAAAGGGATATTCCATACCATATGGCATCAGGGTCAGTATATAAACAAAGGGGAAAACTGCCATGGGGCCTCTGCTCAGGAACTGGATAGACATTGGTCAGCAGGTGGGGAGCAACGGCACTGTGCACCACTTGTTTTGTATATTCTAATTATTTCAACATTATCATCATCATCATCATCATCATCATCATCATCATCATCATCATCATCATCATCTTTATTTTCCCTATTAAACTGTCTTTATCTCAAGCTATGAATTTTACTTTGTTTTTTTTTTTCAATTCGTTCCCCAATCCTAGCATGGGAGGGAGTGAATTGAGCAGCTGTTTAGCCACCTGTCAAGTTAAATCAGAACATATGTATTTAGCTAGCCCCCAAAAGAGATGCTAGTCTATCCACCTCGAGGGATTCCATACTATCCATCTCTTAGTGAGGCCCACAGTTTTTTATTCACTAGCCCCATTACAGCCAATGCAAGGCCCCTTGTCTGACATGTGATGTCCTCTCTGTAACACTGGGAGCTGTATTTGTCCATCACTCTCTTCATGTCTTTAGTTCTGTGAACCCAATATCCATTCCTCTTTAACCAAAGGTTTCCTTTAACCAGGAAGCAGAGAGCTCTGTTGTCTTTCCTTCCATATTTTTCCACACTCCTATCCTCAACCAGATTTTGATTTGACACTGTCCTACTACCGACATATCCTTTTTCTTTCAGCCTGAAAAATATTTTTTTGTCTGCTAYGCTGAAAAGTCTTGAAAAAGAGCTGCTGAGGGCTTTGATTAAATCACAACAACCAAGTATCAAGGGTATAGCTCTGATATATAAGTGGTAGAGAACCACATCTGTGATTTATTTACCCTCTTTTTCTATTTTAGTTTCTTTATTGAACCAGTATGATTGTGTTCACTGACACCTGGAATATTTCCTGACACCAGGAGCAGATTTGATTCAGAAATACCCTTAAATACAGAGSTATATAGTTCATCTGAGTGTAAATTCAGCCAGATATTTGAGCTGGAGAAAGACATATCCAAGAATCATCACATTGTTAGCCTCACACAAAGTGAGGCTGCACAAGTCAACACCTTTCTTTGTTTCATATTACCTACAGCTGAATCTATAGATTACATAAGATAGTATCCCTATATTTGCTTTCTTGTTTACATGTCATTTACAAGCCTGTAAACATATCAGGAAATTTTATTGAACCAGATGTGAATACTAAAAATGGTATTTGGACATTTGCTACACCCTTTACAAGAAAGGACTCAATAAAATGTAGCATCATTAGGAAGTATTAACTACACCATATTGTGCTTGCATCCTCTTTTGAGAGGAACCTGATTTCCCTTTCTTCATGACTTTATATTACTTTCTTCCAAACAATTAYTTTTAAAAGCAGCAGGAACCTTGTTAACACAGTAGTGTGAATGTTTCTGAAGAATTTTGTGTTACAGTGAGAAATTACCTCTTCTCTTTATTTGCCATTATAATATTGCAGCAAATTCTCAGACAGTAAAAATTTTCCCCAAAAGTGCACTGAATAAATCCCACMTGAATCTGTCCAACAGGATTTAGTAATGGCTATACATTGCTATGAACAATCCAGGACCTTTTTTTGGCATGGGTACTGCATTTCAACAAGAGWAGATAGTTTATCACTCAGGCTATTTTCAAAGCCATTATTTGTTACAAATGTATAGCTAGTTTGGTGAATCTTACAAATTTCCTTAAATCCCTAAAGGTCAGAATTCATGTGACAGTTTCAGCCTTTAGATACTTTTCTCCTAACACCCTTCTCCTATACCCTTTCTCCTCCGAAAACTGTGGACAAAAATTTAAACCTTTTTTTTTTTTTTTTTTTTTTTTTTTTTGGCACAATATAAAAAGAAATACCCAAAAGCTGGACAATTCAACAAATCTCAATACACACTGTGGCACAAAAATCTCATTATGTTAATAAGCAATCTTGTTATTTCTTCTCCAGACCAGTGAAGCCTGTCAATAGTAATTACTCTCTTTACCTGTACAGTCCTCTCTGCTACAAAATGTACACTGTCAGGGAAGAACAGCATATAAGTTGTGTTAGTTGTCTTTGTTTTACTATATCTGAGGAACACATACGGAATACTATGCTTGATTCAGTTTGGTAAGAAGGGGGAAAAGAAGTCTGTTTAAAAAATAGAATTTGAAATGGCCTGGCCTGATAGGAATTACTGTGTACAATTGTCTTTGCTGAAATAAAGCTGCCAATTGTTCTATAGGCTGAGCAGTCTTTTAGTTAACAGCAAAAAGTAGCCTTTGTGAAAGAATATCTGAATTAACAAAATGTGGTTTGCAATTATGACATAATCACCCATTACCACACAAGACATRCATTAAAGTCCTGAATAAAAGTTTTTTGAGTTAAAAAGATGCCTGATATATAAAAAAATACCCTCAAGAAAAGGGAAAGCAAAAACATACCACAGGACTTTTGATCTTTGCATCCATGGCTATAAAAAAAAACGCTAAGGTTTAATATATTATGCACATTAATGACAGAGGACATAGAGTAGGGATAAAAATATGGGGAAATTTTATGAGAAAATCAACCAAACAGAAGGTTTATCTACTGAAAATGCTTTGTAGTGCTTAAATTCTGAGGTATATATCTCAATAAAAAAAAAAAAAAGAGAGGTCAAACCTGAAATAAATTCCTGAATTCCTCTACACTGGAAAGCTAACTGTTGGCAAAACTTATTTATGTTAAAAATAAATATATGCATTTTAAATTGATCAAAATGAAATATTATTAAGAGATCTCTCAGCTATGGATAAAACTCACAGCAGTCATTGGGGAGACCTAGATGACCTTAGTCTGCATAACAGTTTGTAAAAATTTATTAGACAATTTCTGATTCTTTACATTTACTGTAAAAGCTCCTTTAAAACTAACCAGAAGGGATCATGTGAATGAAAAGTTTAAAAATTTAGTTAGTAAATGCCCTCTGAACAATTTTTTATCAGTTTGATAGGCATACAGGATACCGAAGGAGTTAATAGGAGGTTGAATGTGTTTAAAAAAAAAAAAAAAAGATTTTTTCTGCCTGATAAAGCACAGCTGCAGAACCTTATTGCTCTTCTGAATGTGGATTGACATGAAAAGATATTTCCTCCCCCGTTTTTAATATTTTATTAATTAGAAAAACCCAATCTTTCTTTGCTTTCATTAAGTGTGGAAAAGCTTCATTAATATACAAACCACTGTAAGCTTCTGGCCCTTACAACAATTCTCCCATGACAGCAATGACATATCAAGAATCAGTATTCTGCATCCTAATGGTGGTTTTCAAGCAAGCCTCATAGTTCAGATGGGGGCAGTAAAAGCTTATGCTATCCCTTTAAGGCTTTCTTGATGCCTTTTGGCATTCTCTTATAATTACAGCTTTTACTGTAAGCACTGTACTGAAAGCATTGTGCTGCAATTGAGTCCTTTGAAATTATATTTGAGATCAGTGTAAATGCCACTTTTTAAACAACTAAACAGGAGAACATTTACTTTCCTTTAAGAACACAATCACAACTACAGCAAATATGCAATTAACTATCAAAATAAAATGCTGGTCTGGGAGATTTGGACAATTTTCACACAATTGTATTAACAATAACTCTGTCCCTCTCCCTTTAGAAATTCCTTCTAAAGTCTCCAAGCTCAAAAGCTTAAAACAGATTACACTCATGCATTTCTTATAGATGTAAAAAGTACGTATAATGGAAGAAAAGTTCTAAAAGCGTGAACTTTAAGATCTGAAAGTATTAGGTGTGTAAGAGACAAATACCTAAAATACTGGTGCTGTATGCATGAATGGAATGCCTCAACATATATGAAACATACTGAATGAGGATTTGCCAGGAAGATGGAAAGGACTGAGCAGATGTGCTTTGTACCAAATGATTTTCATATTTCAATGTGACAAAATAGATGAGCCACATAAAGCTTAATTTCAGTTGCAAATTGCAAGCTGGAATAAGTTCCAGAATAGTAAACAATTAGCTGCTTTATTTTCTTTTTAATAAGACTAAATTACCAGATAATATCTACTGGCATCAACTTGGCTAATAAAAATCTGTTTAATAGGATTTGCCATTTTTCCAGTTGCTATCATGATCGGCTTTGCATTTTGATTATCTTTAAACTTTGCCTCAATTTTCTCATAGAAAAGCTCTCAGTAGTAATTGCTTTAACATTTATTCCAGGTCAAGTGGTTAAGTATGAATAATGATGTGTCAAAAATGTACAGTAGTGCTGTCAATAGAGCAATTACCATTTAGCTAGAGATTATTATGGCACAAGAGCACATTAACTGGGCACAGTAAACAGAACAACAAAGAAAGAAGGGGCAAAGGGAACAAACTGTTTTCAAAACCTGCCAGTGTTATACAGTGTGTGTTACTGCCAGATATTAGTTGTTACATAAGAGCAATTAAGTCTGCAAACAGCTTCACTCAGCAGCATTAGATTAGAATGTTTCCAATTAGAACAAGAAGCTAGAAGCATGTTTCTAGAACATCAGCTTAATTTTTAAAAACAATCTCATAATAGCTTTGTTTTCCCTTGCACATTTTGCATTGCCGTTTGGAAAGTGATCGCCAACTGGCATTATGCTTAAAACTTAATACATCACTAGGCAGCACACTAATGAAAATACACCATATGTCTCTGTGGTCAGTGGTAGTGGTGTGAAAGCTAATATTTTTTCTGTAAGATTTTATACCTTGCAATTTAATGCATTATTGACTATCTTGAAAAAGTTTAACAGAGAGACATATGTCAAGATGTTTTTTTTTCTACAGCATCTAATAACTAGCAATTATTTTGGTATTATTCCTTTAATTACAGTAAAACCAAGAAGTTCTGCCTAAAAAAGCTATTTGTTCAGATATATCTTTAAATAGACCTCTAACCCTATTAAAAACATGAAAATTACAGTCTGGCAGAGCACAGAAGTGCATCCTTTCAAGAACTGTCTCCTCCAAGAGCAAAAGCCATTTGTATTATCCAGTTTGTGCACATTGGCTCAAGAACTAAGCAATCTCTAGAAATTCCCAGATTAAAAATCTAGGTGTGATACAGCCTACAACTTAAAGTACTCAAAATTATTCTTGTAAAAACATACATACATACATATATATATATATATATATATATATATATATATATGTAAAAATAGAAAGCTTATTTTCTGCATGTCTTATTATTCTGACTGTTCCTGTATTTGGCATGGGACAATTACAAGCTGATCCAAATTAGTGACTTCAATTGCCTCTGAGGGGCAAGTAGAAAACTTTATGACATTCCACTATGGCCAGGTCTAGAGAGAGGTAGAAGGCAG
Organism: Malurus melanocephalus; assembly: GCF_030028575.1. Taxonomy (NCBI): domain Eukaryota; kingdom Metazoa; phylum Chordata; class Aves; order Passeriformes; family Maluridae; genus Malurus; species Malurus melanocephalus. The sequence goes on from NW_026623562.1 coordinate 744,058, forward strand.
TCTTTACTCTGAGAAATTTACATGTGTTTCACAGTTAAGYTTAACATGGAAGTGGTGGTACAATTCCATTAGCTTATCTGGGTACATCCTCTATTTCTATAGCTGTACAGAGATGATCAGCTATGTCATGTTTTATAAAAAGAGCTGACCTTGGATGCCACTTCCAGATGAAGGCTTTAGTGAATATTCAACACCTGTGAAATAAGGTCAGTCATTGACCTCCATGTTTTGGAAGATATTCTCCCTACATCCACTTGTTAATTATTTTAGTCAACCCCCATTGCCAAAAAAAGAACCCCAATTTTGAACAACCCACACTGGAAAAGGTAAACATGTACCTCTGTCAAGAAGGAGCATTTCATAGGAATTCTTTTCTACCTGTGCTTGTGACATTTTCAAAGACATCAATATAATTTATAAATGATAAAATTCAATACTACTCAAATATAGCAATTTGTGGCCTTGAATTGTAACTATCAATGTTTTTATCTTTAGGCAAACCTTAAAATCTCAGGGTATTTAGGTGCCATTTAGCCACTTCTTCAAGAAACACTAATATAATTTTGAACACAAAATTTTAATTACAAATGAACTAAAMCCTCAAATTTTCACTGCTTCCATGGCTTTACAATCTCCTGTGATACATTTTCTGAATGTGTCTCTCATAGAATCTGCAACTTTTCTTTGGCCCTCATGAATTACTGATGCAAATTGTTCTTTAGACAGTGCATGTAATAAACACTGTGATCTAATGACAAGCACCTTCAAAAATCATGCAGCCACACACAGAGTCTTTTGAATMTGTGAAAACTCCTGTTTTCACTGCTGAACTTGAACAGGTTGCTAACAAAACTTATACAATGAAAACTGAGAAAATAAATTTTACATGGATGAAAAATCTATGAAAAGTTAAAATTATTTTTTATGTGCCTATGTGCTGTAAATCAGACAGTGTCAATAAGCACTAATTAACACAGGATTGTTTCCTATTGCATTACTTGTATTACAGAATACTATGATACATTGTCTACTACAATGCAATTAGACTTCTATTACAACTAGTTTATAACTTTTCCTCTACTAAGAAAGACATCAAGCAGTCTATTTTAACCTTCAGGATTTTTAAAGAATGGGATACATTTGTCTATTATCCTTATAAATAATTTGAAAGTAGCTTCTATTTGCTGGAATATTAGAGAAAGTGATTCTCTGATTCAGACTCAGGGCTGAAGTGCTCATGAACCCGTGCAAAACACAGGAAGGCACAAACTGCCATTTAAAGAGCAGCTGAACCCCACAATTGTAGCCCATACATCCCCCCATATCTCACTTCAGTCACGCAGATGGTTATACGAGTAATGACAGAAATAAAAYTTAGAGCTCTTTGGATTTGACATAAGGTTTCATGTTGTGGCTTTCCTTACTAAAGGAAGTAAGACAGAAGACAATCACTCTATTGATTGAAAATCAATTGAAAATTATTTTGATTGAGTTTAGTTATTATGATTTGAAGGATTAAAAACCAAGAACAACACTTGCCTTCCCCCGTGTAGAATCTACTATGAAGAAACAAAATAGACCAGTACTAGCAGTGTTAGAGGCATCTTTAAGGAGACTTCTGAAGGAAGATACCAGAGAGTCACAGAATAAGATGTTTTGGAGGGGATCCTTAAGGATCATTGAGTCCACCTTCTGGCCCCAAACAGCAGCATTCCCAAGAGTCACACCATGTCCCAGTCTCGATATCTGTTGCCATAAGAGACTGTATTTATGCTAATCAAAAAAATGAGGGATAAATTAAAAGAATGGCTATCGGAGTTACAACTGGAAAAATGTACTGAACTACATGAAAAATTTCAATAACCAATTTTAATTAAGAATAATTTGCTGGATTCTAAATATTATTTTGTATTTTTCTGAACAATTTTATATAGTAAAACCTACCGTAGTATTTTATTATAACATGTTGCATCAGAAGTTTTAAGTCTGAGGACCAAACAAAAGAAAAGAAAACTGGACTTGAAATTATTCAATAAATGAAAAATTAAAAGTAGAGATATGCCACCACGACAACATTTCAGAATGGAAGGGATATAACACCTCCAGATGCTGTTTTCTTATGTTGCCTACTTGCATTTTTCTGTGTGCTAGGTGCTTTGCAAATATAAAAGAAAAATCAGGCCTTTTTTCCATACAGAAATAAAAATTAATAATATTAATAACATATGAAATTGGAAGCTGAAAGAACACATAAAAGTGTTCAGTGGATGTTACATAGATGTAGTGGTGACAGGGAAAGCTTGGGAACCTGTAGAAAAGTCTTCTCATTCTTTTCCTCTTCCTGACACAGCTGAAGAATATAATACAACCTAGAGTAGAAAAAGGTCTTGAAAGTGCTCAGAGTCATGCAAATGAAAGATGATGAACTCCAATTGCGATAATAATTTAGACTTTTATGGATCTCTAACTCCCATTGCAATCTTGGATAGCCAGGCACAGAATCAGGAAAATGAGGTAATTTCTGATCTTCTTGCAACACACTAGAGACCAAGAAATGTGTGAAATAGTGACTTTGAAATATTTTTTTATTAGAAYGTCTGCTTGATTTCCCTCTAGTATTTATTAAATAGATAAAAAACCCCAAACYTACAAAAACCATAATTTCCCTAAATATCTATAAACAGACCATCAGTTAAAAACTTAGCAGAAAAATCTGCCATTATCCTGATACTTAAGGATTAAAAGTCATTGTAATGTAACCCATTTTATCCGATTAATGTAATTGCAGGTGCCATTCTTCCAGAAAGCGTTAATCCTTAAAAAGGAGAAGGAAAAAACAGGTGGACTAAACTACTTCACTTAAGTAATTTAATTTTTACATTTCAAGTTAATTTCAGAAATTTTAAATGTGGATTTTGATTGTTTATGTGCAYCAAATCTAACAATCTCTCATCATGTCTAAAGTCAATCATCACATTGAATGAAATAACAAAGATGAATCAGATTTAAATAAACACCTAGATTATATCATGCAAAACAGAATACGATAATATTTGTCTTATGTTCAAAAGTTTAAAATTCAGTACTCATATCCTTTTGGKTTTTTTTCTCTCTCCTGGAGTAGGCAGTAGAACTGGATTTGCTCACCCCTTATTAAAAAGTATTTCACATAACTTTCAGATACTGTTTATGAGACAGTAATATCCACCCATAAAATGTCACTAAATGTTGAGATTATTACATTTCTTGCTTCTACCATCTCCCCACACTTGTATATAACAGGATCCCAGAATCATTCAGGTGGGAAACAATATCACTACTCCTATTAACACATATTCTGAATACACTCTTTCCAGAAAACCTTTGACAAATCAGGAACAAAAAAATGTCTTGAGTAGCATGCCAAGATGCAGACCAGCATGAATGGAGTCAAAATTCATGCTCAGCTTTGGCTGCATTTTTTATGACTAACTTACAAGATCCCACAATGCATTCGAACATCGAATGCATTCAGTGTTAAGTACCTTGAATCTGGAAAACTTCCCAGCTTTTGCATCTGTCCCTTCAGCTTGGGCTGCACAGAATGTACTTTGTTACTTTATGACCAACATCTTCAAGAAGAATAAAAGTATATCAGCTAGCGGTTTGTAACAAACCAAGAGGGGGGAATAGYTCTTAATATTAAAAGTGTGTTTAAAATTCAATGTATCCAGCATTGGCAGGTGAAGAATCAACKTCACCTTCGGTTTCTGACAGCTTTTTCTCACATTTCACTTTAAGCAGCAATTTATAAATTATTTGACCCCTTTCAGTCAGGCATGCCTTTCAGTAATATGAACTGTCATGCATATTCTGATCAGAAAATGGTTTTGCTGTGATAAAAGCTAAATCACACAAGTAATTAAACATTTTAGTTCTTGCTAAGAGCTAGTGGGAGAAAATGAACAGGAATTGTTCCTTAATTTTTCCTGAAACCTAGCCCCATTTTTTGTAGTCTAGGGATCATTCTCAAAATTATTAAATGTTGCAGAATGGAACAGATGCAAAAGAGACCTGCTATTGTTCCTTACCTTAGCAACAGATTAGTTTGAAAATCATAATTTTAAATTTAACATCAACATCAATAAAGTGATTTATTTTTATATTGCAAAATCAAAACCTCCAAGACAGACCTTTTCCTAAGAAAAAAATTATTTATGTTCACATGAAAAGGTACTGTGATATTAGATTMGTTTATTTTCTATTTTTAATTCAGGTTCAGACATTAGTTACCCTACTATTTCCCATCTCTAGGTCTGGATAGCTGTAGCTTTGTTTTAGGCTTGCAAGAGTCAATTGTTATTTTAAACTATCACAGATGGGCTACAAAATGTTCCTTCAGAAATATGAGTCTCATCTATGCGCTCAGTTTTGCAGACTTTGAGTAGTATTATCTCCAGATTTWTATATATTTGTTACATAAACCCTTTCAGACTCATTGGAAATAACGTGTAAGTAAACACTTTTTCTATCCACTTATTATTTACATCTATTCTGGGCAACGGTAGCTCCGATTAAGAAGAGTATCTTGATGCTACAAAGATAAGCTACATGAATAGAAACTCAGTTCTAACTGAAGGGCAATGGCAGAAAAGGGAGCTTTTGTCTGTGTTTTGCTAAGTGTTGAAAACACAGCATTTATTACAAATGTGGCAGCCACTAATGTTTAAGTCATGATTCAACAGTTCCTGGATATGATCCTGGAAATCACTCTATGAAAATAGATGCCTGTACTCATGTAAAATTTCTTGGAGTACTGGGAGTCTGCACCTGAACAGAAAAGTGCAACTCAACACATTTTTAAAAAGACATATTATTAGACACAAAAACCTATCCTGTAAATTGTCATGTCCTCTCCTGTGAACATAGACAAGAGAAATAAGGGGAACTTTGCAGTTTGATCATCTGAACTCTTAGAAATCACAGGACACAAAGTATATGTTTTGTTATCAAAAATAAATATACTTTGCAGAAATCAAGGAGGTGTTGGAAATGCATTATTTCCATTATATCACTTCTCTGATTAGAAGCTGGATTTATGGTCTCAGGGTCACAATAAAAGCCTTTAGTTCCTGTGAATTTCTAGTGTGCAAACAACTTTTGATTCCAATTTAACTTCTTCAAAGCCATTCAATTTACTTTACATTGGATGGATACTTTACATATATACTTTACATGGGATGGCATTATGATTTCTTTCAGCCCCGAGATTCCCCTATTATTTGGCCAATAAGGCAAAAAATACAGTATTCTATTTTTTATAATTTCTAACCCTAAACCTCTGATTGCAGCTATTTTCCAGCTATGCATCTAGCATCAGCATAGACTTCCTCAGATCTTTTCTTCCTGCCTAACATTACAGGACACTTTTTCCATAACAGGCAGGCGACTGTACTTTTCCATTACTCCTGCATCCTTTGGGCCTATTGCCAGTAAGGGAGTGAAGATGGAAATTGGAGATCTTCTCCGTACATTTTACATTTTTTAGTGTAGGTAAGCAAAACTGAAATGTTCGAGGGGTAGAATAGCACCACAAAGCAACACTTCATGATTGTACTGAAGTACCGTATTTCCATTAGAGGAATCTTGCATCAATCAAAATTAATAAAGGGAATTGCTAAGAAATATTTAATTTTACAGCTGGCACCATTATAAAGATAGGTAATTTCTCTGTTTTCTTACAAATCTATTACTTCTTCTTAGCAAAAGCTCTTAAGACACTGATTAGAAATTGTAACCTTGTACATTTTATGAAACATGAATTATGTCTCTTGTGTTTCTAAAGAATGAAGAGGCTATAAGATAAATCTAAACCAATGAAATTAGAATTTAAGGTGGGGTAAATGTGAATCTTTTTAAAAGGTTGTATATTCATGACAACTATCCTAAAATAGAGTTTACTTTTGAAGCGTATTTTTCTGAGAATCTCTGCTAGGTCTGAACATTGCAAAGTAACACAAGATTAATTAAAGTATTGTATTTTTTTCATCAGCACCTATGAAATTTGACAGTTACCATCTCTCTGAAGTAAATACAAAGAAACAGACGTGTGTCATTTACTGTAGCTGTATTGCTCCTGCTAATTTATAATGTAAGTGATTTAACAATTACTATGAACACTAGAGCCTTAGGGAATAGTTGTCCAGCATGTTTCCCTTTGACAAGAGTCATCTATCTTGCACTTGATGTGTTGAGAGCTTTAAACAGAAGCATCGTGACCCAGCACTGTTCCTGTGGCTGACCTGTGGAAAATCCTATGTATCAATGGAAAATAAACCCCTTAAACTGAAGAGAGAACTATTACATAGTTATGAAGCGTCAAGTCAATAGTAGAAGGCTGAAAGGGGAAATAATAGCTTAAAGCATCTCTGTCTTTTCTTCCGCTCTTGAACATTTATAACTCCTTAAAAGGTTTTGAGATACCACTAATAGAGAAGATGAGATACGAGACACTTGTTTTATATGCCTATAACATTGAAGGCATTTCTGCGATGCTTTGAAAAATAACATTGTTCTACATTCCCCTTGCCTTCTGTTTTGCCCATAAAGTTCTAATTGTCCCAGCAAAGAGACAAAGCCAAATATCAATAATAATTAAGAATAAATGCTTCCTTTTAAATGGAGTTAAGCAAAATTGATGGATATCTAAAAAATAAAAAATCTAGTTATACTAAGTAAAAGACTGGAACAACCATAACTGTGTTGTTGTATGATAACCAAATGATACTATACTAACAAAATTCAGTAGGTAAACATCAAAATCAATATGACTGTAATGTTAGTGGAAGTTCTATGTCTTCTAATACAGATGAAYAGTCTCTGTACATTAACATAAGACAGAAAGAAGTTTCATGGTTTCCTATGAAAGAAAATTATAATCTGCATTTCTTCAAATTTAAGACAACAAGAAGAATAAAATAGAATATCAAACGGATTACAGATGATTATTTCCTTCTATGGAGTATATTGTTTGAGTTCTATACATTGCATTTTAAATTTTTACAGAAMACCTGTGTAAAAAATTATTATCTTTATATAGAAAAAAGACAGGTTAAGACCTGTTGAGTTAGTTCCAAGAAGAAACAGTTCTGTTGGCCTCATCAAAAGCTGTATTTCACTGACTTATGCAGCTAATTTCTCTCAGTTTTTCAGTTTTAAATTGAATTCAGACACCTAGGTCATACGTACATCACAAGGAGGCTGTCAAAATGTTAGATTAACAAAAAGGATAATTTTTACCTTGGAAATACACGTTCTAGAGATTTGGAAAGAGTGGATACTGCATATGACAGTCTAAATCTCATTAGTATAAGAACTTCAGCTCAGTTTATAATAAGTAAGGGATAGAAACACAATGCCAATACAGATCACTCAAGCTGGCAAATCTAGTTATCTAAGTTGCAGGCAACAAAACACAAGAATTTTTTTTCTAATTCTGAATAGACATACTTTTTCAATGTGTTTTCAGAGTCCACAACCTTTCTCAACATACTCCACCGACTGCAAGACATGTAAGAAAGACCAAAAGCTACAAACATGGCCTGACACAAAAAGTGAGCAGGAGCAATTCAGGACATTGCCAATGTACAAAGTTACTGCAACAGTTATAAATCTGTGAAATAAAACTCCTTCATGACTAGGAAATATTTCACATTGTACATTTTGGAAAAGATAAAACCCTAACCRCCCTGTTCTTTCAAAAGTTCTTTTCTATCTACAATCTAATCTATTGATTTTACCTTTTACAAAAGCTATTTCAAAAGCCACATATTTCAGGCAACCAAAATTTCAAGAAATTGTGATGTGACAGAATCTTGCCAGCATGGAGATCAACCTAACCGCCATTTTTCTTGTCAATAGATGTTTTACTTTTTCTAATTACACTAATTTTCAATGCATTAGTGTTTTCCAACAGTGCATCAACTTAGTTTGACCCTGAATGTATCAAGTGAAGTGAATGTTTGTCATTCTTTGGAGAAAAAGTTCATTGGTATCTAAAGCAAAATCCCCAAGTCTTAGAGATTTGCATCACAACCATTTGGGGCCATGATTTTGGACAAGGAATAGCAAGAAAGACAGATCTCTACAAAGTGAATTATTTTATATTAGATACAACAAACAGCAGAAAAAGAGGTTGTTAATTAAATAAATGTAAGTACTTTATTGGATGTTTGAAGAACAACTAGTGAATTGAGTCAGCTACTTCAAGGCACTAGAAATAACTTTTTTTTTTTTTAAAAATTAATGCCATTATAAAAACTTCCAAATGACAAAAAAGAGATAAGGATCCTATGTGCCACAGTTAAGTTTTCATTATCTGGTTTGTAAAATTCAAAGTCTAATTTAGGTTGGCAAGCTCTCTTAAAAAGATTTAAAGAGAAACATCTCAGAAGCCAGACAACTATAAAAACTCACTGGGAGCTTTAAGTGTTTGAGCATACTGCAGAGCAAGATTTGCAATTCAGGATGCTCTCCTGTCCTGATTCCAGAGTGGGGATGGAGCTTAGCACCATGTGGGCTTGATTAGGCTGCTTTTCTATATCGTGCACATCATGACTGAAGGACTTGGTGGTTTCAGAGGGGAGAAAAGGCGAGTGCACAATCAGAAGTGTGCCATTTTGTCTCCCTCTCTCCAGCAGCAATGTTGTCATGATCAGCCCTGCAGACCCTGTCCTCTGCCTCKGCCACCCACGCCCTACCCAATGCTGCTGAGACATGGCTCCAAGACATGGTGAGGGAAAGCAGCTTTGGTGTGAGAAGCAYGGCATGGAACTGAGCGAGGAGGTGAGACCAAGTCCAGCTGAGTCCAAGCTGTGCTGAAAGAGCTGAGCTGAAGGGAGCTGAATGGAGACACCGGTGCCAGAGGCAGGTGTGAGGAATGGAGTCCAGTGACTGAAGAAGCAGTGCAGCAGGACATGGACAATTGAGCTTTCAGGGGTTTGTTCATCATTGATTTCCATTGTCTTGGGCCTGGGGACAGGAGAGCTGGCTGTGGGAACAGCTGCAATCTTTGTCCCGGGAGCCACTTGGGCACAACCTATGGGAAACATCTGCCATCTTGTCTTTGTCCTAGTGGTCACAGAGAACTAAGCTGAGGTGGAGAACACCTTTTGTGTGTAAAGCACTTTTTTTTTCTGTGAGTACTTTTTTTTAACATTGCTACTCTTACTGTGAGCTTCTTATTTTCCATTGCTTTTTGATTGCAGTAAATTATCTTAACCCATAATCCCTGTCTTTGTCCCTCTCTTACCAGAAGAGGTGGGAGGAAAGGGAACTGACTTACTTGCAGTTTAATTTCTGACTGATGAAACCACTACATCTCTTCAAATTAGAAGCATAAATGACGTCCTCTCAGGAGAACATGAACCACTTCTTTCATTTAAAAGATTCCCAGAAGGGAGGCAAATGATAGCATTATTATTTCCTCTCTCCTTTGCATATCTCCCTACCTAACTAATTGASCAACAACCAAAGCACCCACCAAAACATGGTGAGATTGTATTTTAGCCTAATTCAAAAATCATATTTTGTCTTAGAAGGATAGTAATCAAATTATAATTGATTGATCTTTTTTTCTCTCTATATAGAAAAAGGCAATATGAAAGACAAAAAAAAAAAAAAAAAAAAAAAA
>NW_026623562.1:753746-765261 GCF_030028575.1 Malurus melanocephalus
TCACTGATTTGTGTAATTTCCTGTTTCCTCCTCTGTGCTCGCAGGACTATTTATTCATTTTACATTAAGTAATCACTGGAGGATATACAAGGATTGGAAATCCAAGACTACTCCTCTTTCATCTCCTGATTACTGTCTTACAGAACTAACTCATGCTTCCTCCCTGTGACATGCAATCATTTATTATTTTCTGCAGTGTGACACAGCAGAAAGAGTTATATCAGCAAATCTATCAAACTGCCAGTCTAACAACTTRCAACCCGGTGGTCCTCCCATCTGAAGAAAGGACTGTAATTAATAACTACTCTGCCAGGCTGAAGAGAGAGAGGAAGTACCCATTTTAACTCCTACATTTTAGTGTTCTTTTCATCTGATATGCTTGTGGCTTTCTGTGAATCCAATCATGTCAGCATGAATTAGGCCTGCAGTGGCTAACATAACTTACCATTATTTACTAAGCTCTGACAACTCTATATTCCCTACTTCCTACTTAGTCTCTCCACTCTATCCTGACMTATTCATAACTCCAAGATTTTAGCTGCAGGTAAATAGAATTAGAGGGGCAGAGGAAACTAGAAATTTTTTTTCTTAACCTGAGTCCAAAACAACTCTTGGATGCCCAGTGAATATGTTGAGGACATATACAAAAAAAGGGTACCAAAGGGAAAAAAAACCCCATATATAATATATATATATATATATTTTAAAGAAAAGCTTTCTCTTAGATTATAAAATTATGTATTTGTTAAAAAAATTAAAATAAATAGTAACATGAAGTGACCTAGGACACTGGGAACAAAGGGAAACTACACAGAAGAGGSATTTTGGGAACATGATGGAACAAGAAAGATCAGTAATAGTGCAATGCAATACCTACAGGAAGGACATATTAGGCTGAAGAATAATAATATCTATGAGTGTAATTAATCCTAAAAAAATACATTAATAACCTTGCTTCAAACTCATACTTCTGCTTCACAGCACAAATTATAGTTTTCTTTAGCCTACTCTACACCACTTTATTGGTTTTTTACTGATCCCATCTTTACGGATTGTTTCCATTGAGACAATACATCAAATGCCATGTTGAAATCCTTGCAGATCATGTCTGTCACATTTTCCTTATTAAAAACCCAAACCCATAACTGTGTCTTTAAACTAAAGCCATATTACACTTTATCCCATCCTCGGGTTGATGCTTATGCATACTTGAACTTATTATTTTTTAAAGGCTCCCAGGTTAAGAAATTTCTCCTTTCCTTTAGTGTTTTTACATTTAGGTGCAAACAAGTCTTCCACTTACCTGCTACTTGCCTCTAAAATTTCAGACCAGCCAGTTTATGGAATCAGTGACAAGTGAGCAATTCTATGCAAACATGGTTATACTTCATTTAGCAAGCTGTGGTGTAGGTAAAACTTTATAATATTAGGCACAAACTGATGAACTCTGCTAGATTGTACCACTTAAGTGCAGAGTCCATTCAAGTACATCTGCATTTGGATCCCAAGAATGCCTTTCCCTTCTAATTTTTCCCTGACTAATTGATTGAGGAACCCAGAACATCACAATACTGTATTTGATCCTGCATTAACTTCACATTACACTTTTATTAGGAGACTTAATGACATTCCTAAAATAGCACACATTCATAAGGGTRCTATGGGATGTGTTGCCCAGAAACTTCCAAGCAGGTGGCCAGAAATATGCTCTTCCATTATCTGGGGTATTCCAGCTCAGTTCTAACTCAAATAATGAAAATGGTGACTAAAATATTTACTGTTTTTGCATCATATTGTATGTCATACAGTTCAACAGAATAATTAAAAACCCTTGTAGTGGAGCTGATATTTCTTTCCATATTGTTCCTATTCATTCAGCATTGTGCATGAGGGATTTTCTCAATTTTCCCAAATGATAGATAATAAATATTTGTTTGCTGTCACCTCTAACTTGGCATCATTATTAATACATGAGAGTATTGGGAGCTATTGTTAYTTAAAAGTGATTTATCCAAATATTTAAATAATCTTTCTATAGTGTCCCTTTAAAGGACATCCTTAAGACAGTTGGACCTATCAAATGTTTTTTATATTTGCAGAAGTCAAATAAAGATGGATGAAAAGATCCTCCAAGTACACTGATGAATGTGAAATACAATGAAAATCACCAGCAAATGTTTATAATTGCTAAATCATTGCATATTTTTCATTCTGTAAGACATCTGAGACTTTTAATTGRTGGGGAGAGAATACTGGATTACATGCACTGCAAGATGAGATTTCATGAATTCTTACTGAAAAATGCCTTAAAAACAGAACAATTTAGGRAATAAGTCTATGCACAGTCCACAAAAAACATGTAAGTCTGAAGCACTCGTTTGATGTGGATCAAGAATTTGCTGATAGGTTACAGCTCATATTCTTCAGTCTACATGCATAAGGAAACCTTTAACCTTAGCAACTGGTCTCCAACAACCAAATAACCACCCTAAAAAGCATCCTGGGAAGGAAGCCAGTTGTGTCAAGACTGATTGGAAAGAAAGGAGTTTCAGGAGATACAAAACATTTGCTGTAAGAGAAAGGGTGGTATATAAACAAGGATAGGGCTTTTAGAAAGAAGATGAAGAAAAAAGCCTCTCATCTAGAAAAAGATATCTTTAGTAAAAAGTCAGTTTATGAATGTGAAAGACAAATAATGACTGAGGTGTTTACAAAAGAAAGACCAGACATGCTCCAGAAATTCTTCAGTCAACAGAACTAACACAAAAAGGAGGCATGAACATTTAGCTAAAATGTACATAAATATAAAAGAAGACCTTGGAAAATTATTAGATTTTTTTTTTTTTGGTTAAGTGTTTTATGCCTCTTATCCCAGTACTACTAACAGTCAAAAAAGGAATTTGGGTCTACTGATTGACAAAACTTGGAAAAKAAACTATTCTGTAGCTTTCTAACATGTGTCACTGGTCAGCTGTAATGTTAGAAGTCCATTCTTGTCCACAGAGGATTCATTCTACCTCATGGGTTCCAGCTAGACAAGTATACATGCATTTAAAWGTTCTGTTGTGCTAAAAAGGGTCAACTTTGTCCAAAATACAACTGCTTATTGATAGTTTTACTGTCAGCTTTGTTCAAATGAACATAACGAAGTATTAGGTTTGCACATGTCAGGGAGTGACATCTTTRTTCAGAAGTCTTCCTCACTGATATTCTCAAGCTAAAGATGTGTATTTTTGGGAGAAGGCAAATACCTGTTAAATATCACAGATAGAAAGAGTTTTTCAGAAAGTCCAGACTTAGTTCCCATAACTCTGCTGGACATCAGTGATAGCTATGTTGTCATAAATCCATTCATGCTCCAGGAGAAAAAAGATATTTCACATTAAAACACTGAGATGGAATAGCAGAGATGATTCTAATGTTTAAAGGCTTCATACACTTTAGCATTCTAAACCTAAGGATAAATACCAGCTTGCACATAACTGCTGCTATTAACAGTGTATCTATTACTGATTCGTGTCCTTCAAGTTTTTTTATAGCACATCTTTCATATAGTTTATAGACGACATGAGCTATAATTTAGGTAGATTTTTGGGTTAGATAACGGTAACATTTAGATAWTAACAAATGAAGTCATAGTGAAAAAACCTATTGCCTAGATTAGTATCTCAGTATTTTCTTGCACTTCACCCACTCTGCAAAATACAGGTTTGTATTGTAAAAAAAGCAACAATAAAAAATAAGTCAGAAATTCTGTCACACACTTCCACACTCTCTGGAAAGAATCAGGCAGTGAATATGTTAAATATTTTCGATCCCTCTCTCACATCTTACCTAAAGGATCATTGAAATCCATAAGCTGTTTCTAATTAGTTTCTAATGACTTGAGAGTTGTGCAAGTTTAGCATCCTCTGTATCTCATTTGATTTCCCTTTTGGACTACAGCGGTATCAAGAGGGCTAAAATGAAGATAAAACACACCTCTATGGTCCCTCTGGTTATTGGACAAGAGAAATGAATATTGAAAGGGCTAAGGGTAAACACCATCATCATCAGTAGTTTTATAACCTGCATTAACAAAAAAACACAGGAGTGACTGTATAACCACAGAGTCTATTGATTTACTCTTTATAAAACTCAGACTAAAGTCCACAAGCAGAAGATGGTTCTTTAACCTCTTGAAAAGGATTGCAATAAGTTACATCTTTCCTGGAAGATTCAGTAATTAATCAGCTCCACTATTWAAAAAAGAAGTATCTCATCAACAATCTATCTCAGGTATTTAAGGAAAAAAAATGAGAAAGGAACAGATTAATGTTTTTTGTTCATTAATTACTATTTGGTATCCTGATAAACTTAGCAGTTTGGGAAGTCATGGAAGTAATTTCGAAATTGGCACTGACTTTAGAAAATGCATTAAGCCCTCCAAGGTTTCAGAGTTAATTAGCTAAACATTAAAGTAATCAAAGTGTTGAATTTTTTTATTTATTGATAGCAATATTTCTGAATACTATGGTTACATACCTGTTTCCTACTTGTAAATAAATGAAGAGATAGTAATGATAGTCCTTAGTAATCCTTAGTGCAACATTTTTTATTTGCCTTTTAAAATTTGGACTCATTATAGCTATATAATTGGTTATATATCATACTAAGAACTCATTCAGTTGTAAAACATCTCCACATATTTTAACTCAGAACTGCCTCAAGGTGATGAAATAGACATACAAAATTTCAGTGTTGTAAAGCAAGACAGAATGTCTTTGAAAAGCTGTTGAATCTATAAATCTCACAAACACTCTAAAATATGCCTTTCAAAAACGTGACCAAACTTGTCATTTAAAAGGAAAAAAATACTGACAATATTACATGCCATGACTGAGATGGCAAAGTCACCATGATTAAAATGGAGTAATTCACTTTGAACTAACTCGAGTTGACTCCTCTAATGTGCCTGAGGATTGTCTGTGGCAAGCCCAGAGGAAATCTTTTGTGCTTCAGTAAGCAATAAGCCTTGCAAATCATTATTCCTTCAAAGACCAACATAGATAACTGAGGATACCAGTAATATTTGGGCTTTTTCTTGAGCCCCTAGGAGCCTAAGGTACTAATTTAATACACAAACTTTTACGATTAGGTATCTATAATATGACATACACTGCTTGCCCTTCTCAAGACTAGGAGCATCTCAATGGAAAAAAAAAAAACCCAAAAAAAGAGAAATGGTATTGTTCAATAATCCACCAAATRTAAGAAATAAGAATAAAATTTCTCTAAGCAGTTGACACAGTATGCAATCCACTAAAAACAGTGTTATCAATAAAATCTCTAGCTGAACTGTATTTCATGTTGTTTCAAAGGTATTGCCCACACATTATTACATTTGTTTTGTTTTGTTTTGTTTTCTGGCAATACCAAGCAATCTGTTAGAACCAGCTGTTTTGTAATCCTTCAGTGGCAAAACTGTAGTGGGATTAAGAAGCCTTTGTGATTCTTGTACTTCTTGCTTCAGTGATAAACATGAAACTTCCATCACAAGCATACAGATTGATGCCTGCCCTGCATATCTTGCTATGCACACTGTAAACAGCAACCCAATAGTCCATTGCTCTTTCTAGGGAAATAACTGCTTTTTGAATTAACCTTGCATTGTGACTTTACAGGTTAGTTACTGTTACATCTTTCATTTCTATATTTTTWAAAAATGAATTTTCAGCTTTGTGTGAAATAAATTCCAGCATTCATATTATGAAGAGTAAATAGGTAAAACTTTAAAAACTCAGCATAGGTTAAACTTTGACTATATCAGATCACCAAAGCCCACAATTAATTAAGCCACATATATAGAAGGATAATAAATAAATAAATGAAAATACGTATTATGCCCAGCGAAGTTGTAGGTGCCTAATCCCTGGAAGTGCTCAAGAGCAGGCTGGATAGGGCTTTGAGCAATCCAGTCTGGAGACAGGTGTCCCTGRCCACAGCCCAGAGGTGGAGCTAGATGATCCTTCAGATCTGTTTAATCCCAAACTATTCTATGATTCTGTGAATATAGTTGCAATAGTACCTTTGTTCTACAGAATCCAAATAGCAACATCTTCTCATACAGACCTCACAGATGAAATAGCATTAGATTTCCAGGAGGCTATCCACAATCAACAGGGACTGAAACCTATATTTACAGCTTTATCCTATTCAAACATACTGGGCTTGTAGAAGCAACTTATCAGTCAAAGATAGTGCTCCATTTAAAGCTGCTGCAACATTAATGTTGCAGCTTGTCTCCATTTTTCAGCTAAATAGAGGTTTTCTTTTTCACATCACATAAARTCTTACACCAGCTGAGGCCTTCTAATAAATTGCAAACTCTGACACAGTATATCTTCTATTATGCCGCTTGTTACTTTAGTAAGACAGGAAATTAAAGCAATAAAACACTTTCAAAATGATAGGGCACACTCAGGCAGTTATTTTTTCTTATGTTCCAGTAATATTCTTCAAAAGACCTTTTATGATACAAATATTAAATTCTTTGAAGTCTGAAGAATCTGTTGAAAGTGTTGAATTTCTAAGATATAAAGCTCAAATATTGCATCCACTCATGCATTTATTAAAACTTAGAACGTGGGATAGAATTAAAAAAAGCACAAAATGCAATGCAGCTAAATAATATATGACCTGATGCATTTTAGATCCACATTAGAGAGTACAATGTGTAGAAATTTGATTTAGTGCTAAGGAAAATCTATTTTGCTTTTGTCTCACCTTACGTGGCCAAATGCGCACCAGATGTGGTCATTCATATAAAAGGTTGGTAACTGCACACTGAAGCTCAGAAAACCAGACAAATACTATAATGGTCACTTATTCAGTGTGCTCACATTAAGGAAATTGAATCAAGCTTATGAAACTCTGCATTCTTTATTAACCCCGTAGAAGAAAGTCGCATTGACTGCTCTTCTAATGGAATGCACACTGAAGATTGAAAGACATCATGTGAAAGAAAAGCACAGAAAATGCTAAGTCTCCTCATGAAATATTTCCAAAATGAAATTAATAAAAATRTTGAAGGATTTATCTCATTGTCAACAACTAAATACATGTAATCACATATATTTGGAGGAAAAAAAAAGGGAAAATAGGAAAGGAAAGAGGAAAAAGGAAAAAGTGATGAAAGAATAAAAATGAAAAAGAAAGAAAGGAAAAAAGAATTAGCAAACAATTAAACTAAGCTAAGCTACCAAAGCTTATACTCAATGTCTGTTAAGTATTAAAGATTGGACTTGATGATCTTAGAGTTCTTTTTTCAAATCTAAATAATTCTATGACTCTGTATTCCTGACAATGTCAAATACATAGTGGAAGTAGATTCCTTGCTTACTAAGTGRGCAGAATGAAGGTGTTCAATTAAGAAGCCTAAGAGAAGAGTGAATATTCACTATGTAAATCCTGATTTCTCTGTGATTTATAGTTCTATATTCATTTTATATTTCACTGTAGCTATCAATTACTTTTCCAGTTTAATTTTATCGATTTTATGGAGGTTTTAAACAACCTTTGGTGACAATTCTAATTTAGTACATGGACACTTTCATTTAGCAGTATATAACAATATAGGTTAGAAGGTACAATATTGCCATTCCGATCGAAATTTACAGGTTTAAATTAAAAATTAGACTTCTATATACTAACACAATGGAAATGAAGTGTAAATACTAAAGATAAATTCTAAAGGTTATTTTCTTAATTCCCGCTAGTTCTGCAAACACTTCTTTTTCCTTATTAAGCAAATTATTTATTATTTTTTGCATGCATGTTTGGCTAGAAATGTAGTGGACTAGGCTAAAACCACTCAATATCTTCTGTTTCCTTTCTMATTTTTGACACATTTCTTCTCTGTTGGAATTCCAAAGCAATCAACTACCTGGGGATATATACTTCTTCAGAGATCTCTTCTTCACTATATCAATTAACTCAAAAGCAATTTTGGATACCTTCCAACATACTACCACCATCTGGTCTCCCTTAAGCCTCACAAGCTGGAGTAGACTTGAATTGGTCTGAATGATTTTCAGTAGTAGTAGTAATTTTCTAAATTATTAACAAATTAGGCATGTTTCTACTCGGTTTCCTTTCTTCGATTTTTTAAGAAATTTCCTAGTGACTTAAAGAATCCTTAGGAATGTGTTTTAACATTTAAAAGAAGTCTCTGAGGCCTGAATGGGGATCACCTGACTCACTGCAATGTGATACTCTTCAGGAGCCATATCCCTTAGAATTGTAATGGAGGAAAATGCATTTCAGCTTCCACCTAATCTGTGTCATTTTTATGTAAAACAAGCTCATGGAGTAAAGTCAGCCCACTGGTCTCCATCAATCTGGGAATAAGAAATGGCTGGGCAACATGATAGGCCCAATGAAATGGAATGTACTTCTAGTCTTAGTAATGTGGAGACACCCATGTACAAATTTTTTCAGGATTACAGGGAGGTCCACCTCCAAAGTTAGTAAAATTAGAGGTTCTTTTGCTTTTCTTTTTCAATTAAGACAACATAGATGTTTTCCTCTGTTTAGGTTTTATAGCATGTTTACCACTTGGTAGGTAAAATATGTGACTAAAATATGTCATGTGATAGATGTTTTTCTTTCTCTGCCCAGGGGAAGAAGTCTTCTTAATGCAGAAGCCCTCTGTGTTTATGTGGGAGGAGGAAAGAAGAAAAGTAGAAGTCTTCTTCCTTTATTCTGTATTCCATTGAGGTATTTTTGTTTAGGATTGTGAGGGAATGTTGCATGCCACAGACTGACCTTGTGTACTTCCCTGCCTGTTCCCAAATGACTCTAGGTTGTTGTCCTTTAGCTTTTACTCCTTATTTTTGTCTCTTCCGACTGTCATGTATAATAGATTAGGAATCCCTTCATAATTACCAATCCCTCAAGGCCAGTGTGTCTTCTACCACCAGATATGAAAACTGCACTTTAATTATGCATTCAGAATTGGAAAAACAACTGTGACTATAACATCACCAGTAAAATTATGGCATAAAAGAGCTATGAGAAAAATTTGCTCTGCCACAACATGGGCTCTAAATTCTAACAGCTTCAGCATATGAACTTTTACAAGTACACTTCCAGCACTGGGGATTTTGTTAGTAAGAGGGAAGATTATGCTATAGGAAATTATTGGAAACCCTGTAGCTTAAAAACCAAATAGAAGGCATAGAACCATTGCAAGAAGGCATAGAACCATTGCTAGAAGGCATAGAACTTCTAGGGGTTCAGTTATTGGCCAGAAGCCTTATGGCTTGGTTCTGGGCTCTTGGAGCCTTCTTGTCCTGAAATATGGTGTAATAATTGACCATTACATAAAACTTAAGTTTTAAGAAACAACGTTATGCATGACTACAGGCATGCAAAGACACATGTATAAATACATGCATTTAGGGTGTGTGTGTGTGTGTGTATACATGCAGAAGGTTCTATTTACTACTGTCACAGGTTATGAAAAGTCATATTTTGGGGATATTCTTCTATGATACATCCTTTGAAAATTCCTTKTAAGAACTGAGTGCTGAAGAAATTATCCATTGCAAAATAGGAAGATATACTAAAAAAAAGACTGATTTGTTACTGTTATGTACCACATTCCCTCAAAAGATAAGTCTTAAATGAAATATGAAACCAAAAAAGATTTGTGTTCTGTGTCCAAAGGTAAGATGGACTAGGAAMAAAAAAACCCTCTGAAACTCTGAAGAAAAAGAGAGAATGTAAACGASAAGAAATAAACTAAATGTGAGCTATGCCCCTTGTATTGCTGAGCTAATATGATGGCAGTGAGGTTTCCAGTTTAGAGCAAATGGCTGTGAGCAAGAGGATTCTTGGTTTTAATCCCCTGTGAGCCAACCTCAGGCAAGTCGTTCAGCTTTCCTTTGCTTCAGTCAATCCAGCTTAAAACCACAAAAAGCAGGTCCTCAGTGAAGCCAGATTCTGCAACTATGCCAAGATATCTCTCGGGCAAACAGACAGGGAAAAAAAAGTGCAAGAAGAAAACTACACAATGAAGGGGGAAAAAACATTCTTAATGGTTTGCAAGAGGTTGAACAGAGGCCAAATACATCACCATGCTGACATGAAACATTTCCTAACAGAATTTGAGATGGTATGCTAAAGTAGGCACATTTGCTATTGAGATTTCTCAGTTTATGATACTGTACCCTGCATAAAGTATTTACTGTACTTTGATAATAATTTTCTAATTTACCATCCGGAATTAGGACAGAGTTACAAATATTGGAAAAATACATTAGTAACTTATGACATTRGAATTTTTAAAATACAGGGATTTCTTTTCATATAAAGTGAATCAATAATTCAGTAGTTCAGCAAATTCCCCTCTGCATCCAAACATTTTGCTGGAAGGATGACTATGAGAATAGAATCGACAGCTTTAGGGTGTGATACACAAATAAAAGATAATGAAAACTAGAATTAAATTCATGGGCTGCATTTGTTTTCTCTGCATGCTTAATAGAGTCTCCCATTGTTAAGGACTCTGTAAGTAATCATAGATTTCTTATTTAGTCTACTGGAAGAAAAAAATGAGGTACTATGAGGATTAAAATGACACAAATTATAAAATAGATAAAATATACATGCATGGGCTACTCAGTTGGTATTTTTTCTGCCAGCATGTAAAAAATTATACATGCAGTAAATATTTCAGAAATCATTCTCTTTACAGCATTATGCATGGCGTTGTCAGTTTTCACCACTGAGCTTTGTTGATTTATATCAAATACCTAATTTGAATATAAAAGGGATGGTTACATTTATAGCACACTTGAGTATTTAGGAATACCTACTGATATTGCAGCACTTATTTTTTTTTATAAATATAAAATTAATCCAGACAAATAAATAGAAGCAATGCTGATCAGCTGAAACAATGGCCTTTTTCTGCTTTTCTAATGCATTTCATTAGAGGCTGTAAAAAAAACAGAGTAGCCTGTAGAATATTGCACACTTTCATTCTAAACGTATACTCCAACTGTCCTAATGAAGAAATAATCAGGTGACACTGTTCTATGATATACATTACTTTGACACACATGATCACCCCTTTGTTTCTTTTAACTAGAGAAAATGGTATTCAGCTCGGCACACCTGTGCTGCAGTTTACTCACTGAAAATATATTAAAAGGTATTATTCTGCCACATAATGAAAATAAAACTTCGAACTAMTGCATTGTCAGTTAAGAATAAGAGTAATTTACTTCTTTAAAATACTGATAGGACACCCTAACAGTAGGGGTCCAAGGATTCCTCATGCTTTGGATTCTTTTTCTCTTAT
Source organism: Malurus melanocephalus (assembly GCF_030028575.1). NCBI lineage: Eukaryota > Metazoa > Chordata > Aves > Passeriformes > Maluridae > Malurus > Malurus melanocephalus. Next base: position 765,094 of record NW_026623562.1, read on the forward strand.
CTGTTGGGAGATCACTGTAGGTCAGTCATGGAAAACTGTATATTTTTTTCCTCCCAAGGCAGTGAGGAAAAAAAATAGCTGTCCCATGACACCATAGTGGAGGCAATGGAAAGAAGAAGGGAAGGGAAGGGAAGGGAAGGGAAGGGAAGGGAAGGGAAGGGAAGGGAA